>NC_064626.1:1210711495-1211011495 GCF_023864275.1 Schistocerca cancellata
AGAGGGCTGTACAAGCAATGATCACACGCACGGCACAGCGGACACACCAGGAACCGCGGTGTTGGCCGTCGAATGGCGCTAGCTGCGCAGCATTTGTGCACCGCCGCCGTCAGTGTCAGCCAGTTTGCCGTGGCATACGGAGCTCCATCGCAGTCTTTAACACTGGTAGCATGCCGCGACAGCGTGGACGTGAACCGTATGTGCAGTTGACGGACTTTGAGCGAGGGCGTATAGTGGGCATGCGGGAGGCCGGGTGGACGTACCGCCGAATTGCTCAACACGTGGGGCGTGAGGTCTCCACAGTACATCGATGTTGTCGCCAGTGGTCGGCGGAAGGTGCACGTACCGTCGACCTGGGACCGGACCGCAGCGACGCACAGATGCACGCCAAGACCGTAGGATCCTACGCAGTGCTGTAGGGGACCGCACCGCCACTTCCCAGCAAATTAGGGACACTGTTGCTCCTGGGGTATCGGCGAGGACCATTCGCAACCGTCTCCATGAAGCTGGGCTACGGTCCCGCACACCGTTAGGCCGTCTTCCGCTCACGCCCCAACATCGTGCAGCCCGCCTCCAGTGGTGTCGCGACAGGCGTGAATGGAGGGACGAATGGAGACGTGTCGTCTTCAGCGATGAGAGTCGCTTCTGCTTTGGTGCCAATGATGGTCGTATGCGTGTTTGGCGCCGTGCAGGTGAGCGCCACAATCAGGACTGCATACGACCGAGGCACACAGGGCCAACACCCGGCATCATGGTGTGGGGAGCGATCTCCTACACTGGCCGTAAACCACTGGTGATCGTCGAGGGGACACTGAATAGTGCACGGTACATCCAAACCGTCATCGAACCCATCGTTCTACCATTCCTAGACCGGCAAGGGAACTTGCTGTTCCAACAGGACAATGCACGTCCGCATGTATCCCGTGCCACCCAACGTGCTCTAGAAGGTGTAAGTCAACTACCCTGGCCAGCAAGATCTCCGGATCTGTCCCCCATTGAGCATGTTTGGGACTGGATGAAGCGTCGTCTCACGCGGTCTGCACGTCCAGCACGAACGCTGGTCCAACTGAGGCGCCAGGTGGAAATGGCATGGCAAGCCGTTCCACAGGACTACATCCAGCATCTCTACGATCGTCTCCATGGGAGAATAGCAGCCTGCATTGCTGCGAAAGGTGGATATACACTGTACTAGTGCCGACATTGTGCATGCTCTGTTGCCAGTGTCTATGTGCCTGTGGTTCTGTCAGTGTGATCATGTGATGTATCTGACCCGAGGAATGTGTCAATAAAGTTTCCCTTTCCTGGGACAATGAATTCACGGTGTTCTTATTTCAATTTCCAGGAGTGTATTACTTTGCAAACTTTCAGTCGAATCTGCCATCACAACTAAGTCATCCGCATATGCAAGACTGCTTATTTTGTGTTCACATATCTTAATCTCACCCAGCCAGTCTATTGTTTTCAACATATGATCCATAAATAATATGAACAACAGTGGAGACAGGTTGCAGCCTTGTCTTACCCCTGAAACTACTCTGAACCATGAACTCAATTTACCGTCAACTCTAACTGCTGACTGAAGGTGACAGAGTGTCTTTATTATAAAAACGGCGTAATGAGTTAGAGGTTGGAACGCCAGTGGAGATGAAACGGCAGGCAGAACTGAAGCTCTGGGTGGAAGGCGCACACAGGTGTTGGTCCTGCTTAAACACAGGAAGTAGCTTGACGGGCGTCGTGGCATCTGAGCGCTGGGGCAAAATAGAGACTCGACCGGCCGATTTTGTAGCCGGACGGGAAGGACTGTACTTCGGACTACGAAAATCGTGGACGCAGCTGAGAAGAACCAGGAAGCGTCACCTTGGAAATCACGCAGGCTGGGTTATTTCCGCGGATTTTTACTCAGAAGCGTACCATTGTACGAGTATAGGTTTTACCTCGCAAACTTTCCGCGCTGGACAACAAAAGACTAGAATATGGGTGGTCGGCGTTCGGAAGAATCTGTAGAGAGGGAGAATATTCCGTGGTTTCGGGAATATGATTCGTTTTCGGAATTACGAGGGTGGGGAGCCGAGCCTTGCTGGGAGGCCAGCGGTGGAGAGACGAGCTCTTTCGTTGTGAGCGCCTGTGTGTGACGGTCGCTCGATATCAGATTTGTTGGTATACATGGACTTCCTGTCTTTGCTCTCAGGATAGTTTATAGTTAGAACACTTGTAAGTAGACTGTTTATGTTTTCTTTATGTAAGTAGGCTGTTTAGGTTCTTGTATTGGTAACGCCGCCGCCACGTAGCGCTCTCTGTATGAAAATCACTGGCTGTGCTGCGTCTGCTCTGTGATGACCTACCTACCAATCTTCTTCAAAACGTCGAATGACTCTGCTGTGGGTTTGCTCTGTTGTGGCCCATTACCTGTCAGCATGTCAAGAGTCAGCACTGTCTTTCAGTTGGAAGGACAACACTCCTTCTTCAAGAGTGCATAGAAATCCACTACTTCCGTGTGCATTGTCTTTTACTGCTCAGACTTTGAAAAAAAAAAAACACTGAAATTTTACTGTGATGAACAATCTGGACTGTCTTTATGGACTGTGAGAAAATTTTAGCTTTTGACCAACATTGTATAAATAAGTGTGTGCATTTGATATCTTTGTTATTGTAATTATGAAAAAATTTTTTCAAATCATTATTGGCCACTGCCCAAAAATATTTTGTAAAATTTTTTGTGGGGAGCATGGGGGGGCTATGTAAGTAGGCTGTTTATGTTTTCTTTATGTAAGTAGGCTGTTTAGGTTCTTATATTGGTAACGCCGCCGCCACGTAGCGCTCTCTGTATGAAAATCACTGGCTGTGCTGTGTGCAGTCTGTGGCTAGTTTGCATTGTTGTCTGCCATTGTAGTGTTGGGCAGCGGCAGCTGGATGTGAACAGCACGTAGCGTTGCGTAGTTAGAGGTGAGCCGCCAGCAGTGGTGGATGTGAGGAGAGAGATGGCGGAGTTTTGAAATTACATATATTATGACTTGTGATGATATTAAGGTAAATACATTCTTTGTTCTCCATTAAAATCTTTCATTTGCTAACTATGCCTATCAGTAGTTAGTGCCTTCCGTAGTTTGAATCTTTTATTTAGCTGGCAATAGTGGCGCTCGCTGTATTGCAGTAGTTCGAGTAACGAAGATTTTTGTGAGGTAAGTGATTTGTGAAAGGAATAGTTTAATGTTTGTCTGGGCCATTCTTTTGTAGGGATTTCTGAAAGTCAGATTGCGTTGCGCTAAAAATATTGTGTGTCAGTTTAAGCAAAGTCTCGTGTATGATTGTTCAAAGGGGACGTTTCACACTTAGGCACTGTACTGTTGCGAACCTATACGATTCTGGACTTCACCTCCGGGTTGGAAGTCGTTGTTGAGTACGCAGCGTTCAGTAATTGAGAGCACTTCCTATACTTACGTTGAGACGTTGTCTGAACTCCGTCCTTGTGGCTGGGAGTTCGCGTTTCTCATCTATAGAACACAGAGAGGAGGAGACAGTATTAGAGTATATTAGTCAGAGGACCGCCTTCTGCCGTCCTAGTGTTTGAAAGAGTCAATTTGTGGCTGGAGTTCTTCCAACATCGCAGACGAGTATGAGAACCATCACTACGACGCACCGGACGCAGTACATACGGTGATATCGCAAACTGCTTCGGCTTATTAGAGCTATAAAAGCTAAACAGCTGTGATGACATTAGTTTATTTCCACTGACGTTCCACACCACCGTAGATCATCTGTGAAAGTAGTGTCTTCTAGTGTTTGGTACGTGGACGATGTCAGTCATCATTTAGTACGATTGGTTGCCTTCATTATTCATTTATGTTTAAATTGTAATTTATAGAATTAAGAGATCCTAAGATCTGCTTCAGGGGATAGTCAGACAGGGCCAAATCTTCATTTTAGCGTTTATTATTTTCCGAAGTGCACATTCATTTTACACCCGGCTGGAGTATTATCTTGGAGTATCTATTCTTCTGCATTACGAAGATATGCAGTTTCAGTGATACACCACATTTTCAATGTGGTTTCTGGTGTTAAGCTGTCGCAAAATGCGACTCGGTCTAGAAAATCTTTAATTATTATTTTAATGAATACTGGGGGTCATAAAGTTCTTTAAAACAGTTTCAAAAAGTTTATTTTTACTTATACTACAAACATTCAATAATTGCGCCTATTGTCTCTCGGCACAAACATAACAAGTCAGCTGTGATATACTCTGCACCGTTGACGTACCTGAAGCGACGGCGTACAATTAGCGCTGTACGTTGACGGTACTGCGATTTTTGAACCACTGCGTGAATGCCGACACTGCCCAAAGTCGGCAGCAGCTTTTCTCTGACAACCTGCACACACGGACCGTCAAGTGTTGGCTTAAACTCTATGAAACTAAGACGCAGTTCTTGGTAGTTGCCGCCGAGTCATCCCTGTAGCGCTACCACCAAATACGGGGTGGGGCAAATGAAAGTGGCCCCGACGAGTGGATACTGATGATGATGATGATGATGTTTGGTTTGTGGGGCGCTCAACTGCGTGGTTATCAGCGCCCGTACAATTTCCCAATCTTTGCTCAGTCCAATTTCGCCACTTTCCTGGATGATGATGAAATGATGAGGACAACACAAACACCCAGTCATCTCGAGGCAGGTGAAAATCCCTGACCCCGCCGGGAATCGAACCCGGGACCCCGTGCTCGGGAAGCGAGAACGCTACCGCGAGACCACGAGCGGCGGACAAGTGGATACTATTGACCGTGAATGTGTGCGTATGACCACATGATTCACACTGGTTCAGAGCGTAGTGCGGGCTGTGTCGGTATGAGTGGAACAGTGCGAATGGGACTATGGTACTCACAGTGGAGCAGACGGTGTTCGTTGTGGAAAGGTACTTATTTGCCAGCAGAGTCGTGGAAACGGTGTGGTCAGTTGTTTGCTGAGGAGTTTAACGGTGTCAAAGTGCCAGCAAAGAGTGCCATGTAACGCTAAGTCCGAAACTGGCGTCAGACAGGATCTGTTTTGAACGAATAAAAAAAAAAATTCTGAAAAGTGCCCGCACACCAGAAAATGTAGCTTCAGTGCCCTACGAAATCAACACGACACTTGTCGCAAGAGACCGGCATATGACGCCAATCATGCGGACGAATACTCCACCGGGACCTGCACGCTGGTCGCTGCCCTAGCTGGCCATCCAGATTACCTGTTCTGTCAGAGCGTGTACTTTGTGTGAGGAGCCGCCAAGTCTAAAGTGTATCGCAGCAGCTCTCATAGACTTCAAGAACTGCAGCAAAACATTTCGTATGAGACTGCAGCAGTCCCAGCAGTCCAGTTTCGATCCGCGTGTGTGTGTGTGTGTGGTTTGAGGTTTTCGGGCGCTAAACAGCATGGTCGTCAGCGCCCAAACGCATAGAAACAGGAAAACATGCAGCGAAGGGACGAAGACGGACACCGAACAAGGAGAACGGCTAAAAGACACAGACCTGACGCAGTTCCAAATCCTCACATACAGAGGCAAAACAAGAGGAGAAGAAACGCACTAAAAGAGGAAAGGAAACACAAGGAAAAGAGAACAGAAATCGAAGTGAAACAAGTAGGTAATCGTGACTGGCGGACCTCTTACCTAAAGCCTGGGTGAGCCAGTCACCCAGCAGCACATTAAAATCCTCTCCCTAAAATCCGAGGCAACAAATTGGACAGGACACAAAACAGTAAGACCTTAACCACAGTCGTTGCGTCGTCTTGCAAAATAGAGGGCAAATCCGGTGGCAAGGAAACCACCGCCCTCTGGTCAGAGAATAAAGGACAGTCAAGTAAAATGTGGCGGACCGTAATCTGGACGCCACAAGTACTGCAGATTGGGGGGTCCTCCCGCCGGAGTAAAAAACCGTGCGTTAAGGGACTGTGCCCGATGCGGAGGCGAGTGAGGAGAACCTCATCCCGCCTGCATGACTGGTAGGACGTACGCCATGGCCGCGTGGTGGCCTTGACCAGACGCAGCTTATTTTCACCGACTGCCAGCCACTCCTCTTCCCATTGACACATAACACGAAAACGCAAAAGGGAGGTAACCTTCAGCAACTTGCTGACCACGGCCCAAAAGTGACACGAGATGGATGATGGTCACTTTCGATTTCTGCTATAGTTCGTACTGTATTTCCTTTCCTCTGCTGTGTTTCTTTGTAGCCTGGAACTCTGTTCTCGGGGCCACTTCTATCCCCCCCTCTGTAACATCGCAGGCAGCCCTATTCCACGAAATGACACAGTGCGATACCTTGGTGTTGGCATCGGGGTAGACCAGGGCCAGCCGCGGTGTGCCAAACTTCACGCGTGTAGCTGCCAAGGCCCCTCCTGCACCTCGGCTTTGTTCGATCCCTCTCGGAAGTGCCCGGCAAAGCGTGACATTTCATTTAGCATTGCGGTGCAGCACTTTGCGGACGGCACAAACTCTCTGAGTCCGACAGAATCGTGGTGTCATCGCTGTTTACCCTTCGCTATTTGTTTTTGGTATGAAGGACGTTCGCAGATCCAGTGGATGTTAGCACAAGAAAGGTAGTCTGGCGATCAATCGTCGCAATCCTTTAAAATGAATGTTAACGATAGAAAAGAGGGATGAGAATTCACATTTCGCGTAAGCGACGGGTGAAATCTGGTTTCGCACGACAGAGCGGATCAGGTTGTGGAAAGGAGCAAAGGTCAATTACTGTTAGTTATACAAGGACACACACAACTTTATTGCTCAAACCAATGCACAGTTTTCTCTTTAAAACAACAAAGATCAAATCACGGCTGAGAGCCCAAGTAACTTCTCCTGAATAAGTTTGAATGAGTGCTTTTAAAACATCAGGATTTAGAGTAACGGCTGAAGGCCTTATTTAAGCAAATTACAATATCTTCTCAGCTAAAGGCCGAAATAACATTTCAGATCAGCTAAGGAAATTCCTTAAAAGCCAAGCGTTTACAAATTCCAGCTAAAGGCCATATTAAGAAAAATTCAAGTTAATTCTTTGGCTGAAAGCCCAATAAAAAAATTTTCTTTACATACTAAAGGAGAGGCTTTAAAGATAAACTTTTACACAGTACAACATCTTAAAAAAACTTGAAGCATCTTGTCGGCTGAAGGCCCAAACAATTACTCTACAATAATTAAATACAATCTTAAGATAAACATTTACAGAACATGGCTGAAGGCCCAAATACAGAGCAACAAGAATTTTAAATGAAACACGGCTGAAGGCCTTATCTTAAAGTTGTTATGAAGTGGGGCTGAAGGACATGTACCAAACATAAATCAGACAATACTAATGCACAGCTGAAGGCTTGAAACAGTACCTGCAACCAAATAAAATGACAATCACGAACAACAGATAGTGGCGTTCAGAAGTGTTCCAAGGGTCGGCCTGGGGAGGAAACTCTAACCACAGTTTAGGTGAGACAGACAGCCAATCGTAACACTAAATAAGCGGGTTTGCAGCACGACCTACGGACAGCTGATGAAACCGCCAAATCAATTCCCTGCCAAGCGACCAACAGAAAGACAACCAATGGTATCAGCGAAGATGAGGATCGCAGCAGGATTATGTCTTAATAATTGGCGTATAAACACAGTCAAGGTACAATAAACACTCAAGGGAAAAAGAGGACAACACCAATCTGTCGAACTACACACCATGCCGGACGCTATCAACACTGCGAGGGAAACACACTGCCGCAAAACTACGCTAACGACCAGGGCACGCAAGTGGAACGTTAACAGCCACAAGGCAGAAGACACCGCTGGAGCACTTCACTAATAAATTATAATCATTTCAAAGGTTAAACACCATACAAGGAGATGGCTGCAAAATTTTGCCGAATGCAACACACCATCACGTTGCTGCTTGCTGGGACAGCAACAACCAGCAATCAGCGAAGAGATGTCACTAAACAGTTGAGCTTTCATGACAGATTCACTGATTACTCAACTTCAGTATGCAGGTGCAGTGGGCGAGGAACTTCGCAGTTCTCGCAGCTCGTGCCACACAACTCCGACACCGCGTGCATGCCGCCAGCGGCCCCGGTCTGATCACACGCTGCAAATACAGGGTGTTTCAAAAATGACCGGTATATTTGAAACGGCAGTAAAAACTAAACGAGCAGCGATAGAAATACACCGTTTGTTGCAATATGCTTGGGACAACAGTACATTTTCAGGAGGACAAACTTTAGAAATTACAGTAGTTACAATTTTCAACAACAGATGGCGCTGCAAGTGATGTGAACGATATAGAAGACAACGCAGTCTGTGGGTGCGCCATTCTGTACGTCGTCTTTCTGCTGTAAGCGTGTGCTGTTCACGACGTGCAGGTGTGCTGTAGACAACATGGTTTATTCCTTAGAACAGAGGATTTTTCTGGTGTTGGAATTCCACCGCCTAGAACACAGTGTTGTTGCAACAAGACGTAGTTTTCAACGGAGGTTTAATGTAACCAAAGGACCAAAAAGCGATACAATAAAGGATCTGTTTGAACAATTTCAACGGACTGGGAACGTGACGGATGAACGTGCTGGAAAGGTAGGGCGACTGCGTAAGGCAACCACAGAGGGCAATGCGCAGCTAGTGCAGCAGCTGATCCGACAGCAGCCTCGGGTTTCCGTTCGCCGTGTTGCAGCTGCGGTCCAAATGACGCCAACGTCCACGTATCGTCTCATGCGCCAGAGTTTACACCTCTATCCATACAAAATTCAAACGCGGCAACCCCTCAGCGCCGCTACCATTGCTGCACGAGAGACATTCGCTAACGATATAGTGCACAGGATTGATGACGGCAATATGCATGTGGGCAGCATTTGGTTTCCTGACGAAGCTTATTTTTACCTGGACGGCTTCGTCAATAAACAGAACTGGCGTATATGGGGAACTGAAAAGCCCCATGTTGCAGTCCCATCGTCCCTGCATCCTCAAAAAGTACTGGTCTGGGCCGCCATTTCTTCCAAAGGAATCATTGGCCCATTTTTCAGATCCGAAACGATTACTGCATCACGCTATGTGGACATTCTTCGTGAATTTGTGGCGGTACAAACTGACTTAGACGACACTGCGAACACCTCGTGGTTAATGATGGTGCCCGGCCATATCGCACGGCCGACGTCTTTAATTTTCTGAATGAATATTTCGATGATCGTGTGATTGCTTTGGGCTATCCGAAACATACGGGAGGCGGCGTGGATTGGCCTCCCTATTCGCCAGACATGAACCCCTGTGACTTCTTTCTGTGGGGACACTTGAAAGACCAGGTGTACCGCCAGAATCCAGAAACAATTGAACAGCTGAAGCAGTACATCTCATCTGCATGTGAAGCCATTCCGCCAGACACGTTGTCAAAGGTTTCGGGTAATTTCATTCAGAGACTACGCCATATTATTGCTACGCATGGTGGATATGTGGAAAATATCGTACTATAGAGTTTCCCAGACCGCAGCGCCATCTGTTGTTGAAAATTGTAACTACTGTAATTTCGAAAGTTTGTCTGCCTGAAAATGTACTGTTGTCCCAAGCATATTGCAACAAACGGTGTATTTCTATCGCTGCTCGTTTAGTTTTTATTGCCGTTTCAAATATACCGGTCATTTTTGAAACACCCTGTACATCCTCGCTGCTCCGCTGCAACCGACCAACTGCCACACACACACACACCATGACACGGAAATATAACTGCCACACCAAAGAAGTTACGGCAGTACTAGTACCGATAAACGCCGCTGCTGCCACTGGCGGAGGCAAGTGAGCAACTCGTTCAGATAGTAACTGAGGGAGGAATAAGACACCAGTCGATGGTGACAAAATTCCCAAAAGGAAAAATGGCATTAGCGCGAGCCAACCAGGGCTCAACGGGCACTGCTTATTTGCTACAAAAAGACATTGCAGTACCATGCAGAAAGAATTTAAACTTGACGACAGTGAAAGCGAAAAAAAAATTACAACGACCGGCAGACGAGATTCATGGTCCTGTACACCAAGAAGCACTTTGTGCTAAATTTGCAGTCATGGAGCACTTGAAGAAATTGGTGGTGAGAATTAGTAAAATTTCTGAAGTCGTATCCATTATTCCATTCTCACTTGCAACAGTTTTGAATAGAAACGAACGATGAGTATGCAGACTTCATGTATTCTTGCAAATTGCGTTGGTTAAGTCAAGAGACATGACTGGAACGATTTTTCGAATTAAATCTCGCTATTGTTGAATTTATGATGGGAAAAGGAGTACAGGAACGAAAATTGGAACATCCGGAATGGATTGCAGACTTCGTATTTTAAGTGGACATCAGTGCACACTGTACACAGTAAGCCATTGCAAGGTAACTTTCTGATTTGACGGGGATCCTTTTAAAAAGAAAATCGCGTTGTAGAACGGACACATTCTGACAGAGACTATCCAGAGCCCTAAGCTCACAGGCGCGAGATTTGAAAACTTCATCGTGGTCTTGCAAGAATTACGAGACTTTTAAAAAGCTTTTGAGGACACTGTCTATTTTACATCTGTTTTCGAGACCTTTTACCGTTTCAGTTGAATGCGCTCCTGTGCATGTGCAGACGTAACTGATTAACCTGCAACGTAATTCCAGTTTTAGTTACAAATTGTTAAAACTGTCCAAGACGTCTACATTGATTTTCACAAGTAGATTTTCATGTCTCCATTACGAGGTCGCAAAAGAACAACGATATTTCAAAAAAAATTTCTAATATGTGTGAAATCTTATGGGACTTAACTGCTAAGGTCATCAGTCCCTAAGCTTACACACTACTTAACCTAAATTATCCTAAGAAAAAACACACACACACCTATGCCCGAGGGAGGACTCGAACCTCTGCCAGGATCAGCCGCACAGCTACGATATTTCAACCGACATATATATGTGAAAGGCGTTTTTTCGATTATGAAACTAAATAAGTCACTATTACGTGGCAAATTGAGTGCGAAATTCTGTAAAACTATGTTTGTCTATAGGCCGGCAGTTTCAAAAATGGTTGAAATGGCTCTGAGCACTATGGGACTTAACTTCTAAGGTCATCAGTCCCCTAGAACTTAGATCTATTTAAACCTAACTAACCTAAGGACATCACACACATCCATGCCCGAGGTAGGATTCGAACCTGCGACCGTAGCGGTAGCGCGGTTCCAGACTGTAGCGCCTAGAACCGTTCGGCAACCCCGACCGGCAGGGTGGCAGTTTGTACCAGTTTAAATTCTATTATGTCTTCAGTGCTTCAAAAGTATTTAATGGTGATAACTTGTTTTATTTGTGATATACGATGTTGAAGAATGTGAAATACAGAACCAAGTCATATGCAGTGCGACTGTACTGCCATTTAAATGCGGCGCTTTCGCTGTTCTCCCCTCTTCCGCCACCTCGCGCTCAGACAGCGCAACGTAGCGGTGGGGGGAATGTGAAACGAGGCTGAGCACTTTGACAGTCGGGTCTAGGCCAGGAGTGGTCCGCGAGACCAAATCTTGGCCACCCCTGCTCTAGACCGTCTTCTAACATCCAAGATCTCAGGAATAAAGGCAACGGTCAACTCGAGAAGTTGTACCCATTATTGAATCTATCTTCTACACAACTACCGCAGCTCGGTACATCTTCATCTACATCTACATGAGTTCTCTGCAATTCACGATTAAGTTCCTGGCCGACAGTTTATTGAACCACCTTTAGTCCATTTCTCTACCGTTCCACTCTCAAACAGTGCACGGGAAAAACGAACACTTAAATCTTTCTGAGTGAGCTGTGATTTATTTTATCACACCTCCCTATGTACGTGAGAAATATGTAATCATTTTGAAATCTCCTGTCGATGGCACTCATTACTTCGTGAGAATAAAGAGCTAATCGAGATTTAAAAGAACAATATTTTCTGATTCCGTCTTCGCTGTTTGTCAATAAATTGTTTTCTTCGAGGTAACTCATAATGTTCGAATACATAGCTCTGAGGAATTAGGAGATTGTCTGGGATTCATAATCAAAAACGATTCTCTAAAAATGTTCACTATATTCTGAAAGTCACAGACCAAAAAGAATCCACACAATCCAACTAACTGAGCAGTTCAGAGTCTAATGCGCTGATACAACTATAACTGTTCAAATTAAATGTTTAAGTGAATGCTTGCCATAATTTGATGATAATGTCCATCAAACGCCACGCTAAATAGTGGTAGAATGTCTGTCCCGCGACGGCACTTGAAAATACGACATACGAAAACTGAACATAGATCATTAAAGTCATCCCAGAATTAACACTTCACTCGAAAACGATTTCATGGTTACGCGTATCCCGAGTAACTTAATACGGCATCCGAGGCTGTTGATAGCAATGATACCAACGCGACGCGACTCCCGGCACAGGTAGTGTGGTATTCAGCGTCTGCAGAGAACTGGGGCCTTTTTCTCTCGCGCCGCGTTCTTATATATAAAGCCGCGGTGCCGACGGCTAAGGGAACACCTGATCAATTCCGCTCTCCCGACTAGCCGCTGGGCTAGTAATGCACCACTTTAAGTTATCGAATAAATCATTGCTTCCTTTGCTGATGGCCGATGAAGCTCTCAATTTAAATGTGCAATCAGCACACAGGTAGGTAACCATAATAAAAGTCTGACGTGGCTAAGTCAATTATTTTGGGCGAGAGAATTAATTTAATTACACTACACGCAGTAGACGAGCTCTGAATTTGCTCTTTGGAGATACGCTATAGCTATAGTTTTATAGTTGTTCTGTTAAAACTTCTCACATCTTTATGATTATAGCGGATCTCCATTGTATTTAAATTTAAACATCCTAGCCTTATTTATTAGCCTACTTAATCTATCTTGCTTCCTTAATTTCTAAGACAAAACCAGAAAATCATGAATTTCAACAAAAATTTTAATTTGTGAGATCCAGAATACTGTTTCTACTAAATTATTATGCAAAAGGAATCTAAATACAAATTTTTAAGTTTCTAGCTCTTTTCTGTTGCGCCAAAGGTTTTTACAGAAAAACGTCCAAATTTCGAAAATGGTTAAAGTTATTGAACTGAAATTCAACAGTTACCGATTTAGTGTTACTCCTGACATGCTAGAAACGTTTCAGGTTATTTACTTGATTTTTAAAGTATTGCGCAACATTTATGACGTCAGAGCTAATTACAGCGGACTGGCTGGCACACAGTGGAAAGACTGATGTGAATTTTATACGGCGTGAGTAGGCTGCTTCCCTACATACTGTCACCCATAACATCGTCATTGTTAACTGTACTGGAATTCGCTGTCGTCGTCTGGACTCAATCAGCCTTAACTCAAATGCAGACGCTACAAAGAGTGGAGAAGCGCGCACTGCAATTGGCTCACCACCTACCAATGACCTTTGCGACAGCTCGGCTTACGAACTGGCTGAAGTCCTTGGTCGAAGCGACTGTTTGAGAGCGACTGACCGCGTCTTCAAATACACTCCTGGAAATGGAAAAAGTACACATTGACACCGGTGTGTCAAACCCACCATACTTGCTCCGGACACTGCGAGAGGGCTGTACAAGCTATGATCACACGCACGGCACAGCGGACACACCAGGAACCTCGGTGTTGGCCGTCGAATGGCGCTAGCTGCGCAGCATTTGTGCACCGCCGCCGTCAGTGTCAGCCAGTTTGCCGTGACATACGGAGCTCCATCGCAGACTTTAACACTGGTAGCATGCCGCGACAGCGTGGACGTGACCCGTATGTGCAGTTGACGGACTTTGAGCGAGGGCATATAGTGGGCATGCGGGAGGCCGGGTGGACGTACCGCCGAATTGCTCAACACGTGGGGCGTGAGGTCTACACAGTACATCGATGTTGTCGCCAGTGGTCGGCGAAAGGTGCACGTGCCCGTCGACCTGGGATCGGACCGCAGCGACGCACGGATGCACGCCAAGACCGTAGGATCCTACGCAGTGCCGTAGGGGACCGCACCGCCACTTCCCAGCAAATTAGGGACGCTGGTGCTACTGGGGTATCGGCGAGGACCATTCGCAACCGTCTCCATGAAGCTGGGCTACGGTCCCGCACACCGTTAGGCCGTCTTCCGCTCACGCCCCAACATTGTGCAGCCCGCCTCCAGTGGTGTCGCGACAGGCGTGAATGGAGGGACGAATGGAGACGTGTCGTCTTCAGCGATGAGAGTCGCTTCTGCCTTGTGGCCAATGATGGTCGTATGCGTGTTTGGCGCCGTGCAGGTGAGCGCCACAATCAGGACTGCATACGACCGAGGCACACAGGGCCAACACCCGGCATCATGGTGTGGGGAACGATCTCCTACACTGGCCGTACACCACTGGTGATCGTCGAGGGGACACTGAATAGTGCACGGTACATCCAAACCGTCATCGAACCCATCGTTCTACCATTCCTAGACCGGCAAGGGAACTTGCTGTTCCAACAGGAAAATGCACGTCCGCATGTATTCCGTGCCACCCAACGTGCTCTAGAAGGTGTAAGTCAACTAACCTGGCCAGCAAGATCTCCGGATCTGTCCCCCATTGAGCATGTTTGGGACTGGATGAAGCGTCGTCTCACGCGGTCTGCACGTCCAGCACGAACGCTGGTCCAACTGAGGCGCCAGGTGGAAATGACATGGCAAGCCGTTCCACAGAACTACATCCAGCATCTCTACGATCGTCTCCATGGGATAATAGCAGCCTGCATTGCTGCGAAAGGTGGATATACACTGTACTAGAGCCGATATTGTGCATGCTCTGTTGCCTGTGTCTATGTGCCTGTGGTTCTGTCAGTGTGATCATGTGATGTATCTGACCCCAGGAATGTGTCAATAAAGTTTCCCCTTCCTGGGACAATGAATTCACGGTGTTCTTATTTCAATTTCCAGGAGTGTAGAAAACTCTACGAGCGCGCAACATGAAAATTCGGGCGTTAGGCCGAAAAACGCAGCGTAGCGACTATACTAGATGGTCACAACAACTTGCTGTATACTCAGCTGCTACTGAGTCGAAAGAAACTGAATAAATGAGGAGACCAGCATAGGTAATTTACACAAAAACTCGGACGAAAAGCGTTTACATGTTGTGAATTTCAAGAATAGTCGGAGAATTCCTTACAACTCCGTGAACATCCGTCTCACGCATGCCTAGTGCCGTAGTTCCAGAATAATCACCGACAGACAAGGCATAGCTACTTGTCTGTAACTATCTTTAATTAAATTGACAAAATTACCAAACATTGCCTGGCTAAATGAGGGTAAACACAGTAAAACAGTGACAGTAAACATTAAAAATTATATTTTTATTGCTAGTTGCAGCTTTCAACAAGTTTTTGTTACCTCGAATTTGCATACTCAATTTACGAGGAATGTATAATTCTGTGTTTACCATATCGACACCAAATTTACTTCTAGCGTCAGACCATAAATGATAAATGTGACTGAGCGCTCTTTCCACATAGGCAATGTTGCATGCAACCGCCGTTATCTTTTTGATAACTTTTTTATGTTAGGCGTTTCTTCTTCGTTTAAAATTTTTTTTACCCGAAACGAGTTTGTGGACATAGAAGCTTGACTTCGTATTTGTTCCAAAGTTTTACTTAGTATACTGATCTCTTCATATAAACTATCTTTATTAATGTCTTCTTCGATACCCGACAACATTGATGCTTCTATATATTTCTCATATGTAGGAGATACTTTCCCTACATCCAAGTAATTGAAAATCTTAATAGGAGAGTTTTCGTACTCAACCCACTTTTTAAGATAATCCGGCTCGTTGGCAGGCTACCAGGGCTTCATTAATGAATTTACTTCAGTTTAACACTTCTCGTTTAGCTTTTGCTACGCAAAACAGTCGTTATTACGTGATTCGACGTCCTCTTTCAATGCAACTATTTTATTAAATAATTCTACAGGATTCATGTATTCGTATTCGAGAACTTTAATAAGTTACTGAAATAAATTTCACAAATAATATGCAAAATAAGTGTAGCGCTCCAGCGATCCACTTTCTTCATTAGCGACATAAGACCAAATAAACCTATTGCATTCATTCTCGCTCTCTTGGCGGAGATACATTTTGATCGCTTTCCAATTAAGCAACAGCCTTTTCACAGCAGGCACGTAATTGCCCACCTAAATGCTATATGGCAAAGTATGGCATGATAATCTTGATTAATGAAAGCAAACCATTCTTTAAACACATCCGCTCTTTTAGCATTGACAGAAAATTTACCAAAAATCTTTAGCATAAGACATTCAACAGCGAAAGGTAATAATTTCATCCAGCGTTTTGCAGCATTATGTAAGACACAGCAATTGTATATATGAGAATATTGGGGTTCAGATTGAATAACTTCCGAACGCCGAGCAGGTGCGACTGTTAAATTGAACGATGCATTGTCAGCACTATACGCAACAACGTTATTAATCTCCAAACGAAGTTTTACTAACACTTTCAGAATCGTGTTCACAGTAGACTCTAGTGTCACATCCGGTTGTTCGTAAAAATCTAATCGGTAATTTACTATCCCATCTTCGTCAACAAAGGAAGTAAATATAAATGGGGAAAAATTTCTATTGCCTTTATTAGAAGCATCAATAATATTGAAATTGGAGAGTTTTGATCTTTTATTTCTTTTAGGAGAACTGCTATAGAATATTACTCGTGAGGACCTCCATTTTTGTTCTATTGAGCTGCACATTTGTAGCCTACTCAATCATTGTGAGTATGGGATCTCATTTATTGCCGCAGACAGAGAAATTGTAGCTGTCTCCGAGTTTTACCGCATATTAATTTTTAGTGAGTCAAATGAATGCACCTATTTGCTCTTTTAAGTCTCCAGAAGATGGAACAAGCTATTTGCTAATGCTCCTTAAAATATTTTTTATCGCAAATATAAAAGGTGTTTCTTGCTTTAAATGAAACAACAAGTTCACTGTTACCAGTCTCCGTTTTATTTATTTCCAAGACGCGTTTCGAAGGTTTAAACCTCCATCATCGGGTGGATTTACGTTATGTGTTGTGTCATCATTGCGACCTTTTCTGTACTCTTTTTGTACTCGAAAATAGCCTTGATTGCCTGACTGGGCAGATTAACTTTAAATGCCAACATTTTTAGGTTAGCCTTTACTGTGACTGTTACTGACATTAAATGAAACAACAAGTTCACTGTTATCAGTCACCGTTTTATTTATTTATTTATTTTCCAGTCAGGCAATCAAGGCTATTTTCGAGTACAAAATGAGTGCAGAAAAGGTCGCAATGACGACACAACACATAATGTAAATCCACCCGATGATGGAGGTTTAAACCATCGAAACGCGTCGTGGAAATAAATAAAACAGTGACTGGTAACAGTGAACTTGTTGTTTCATTTAATGTCAGTAACAGTCACGGTAAAGCCTAACCTAAAAATGTTCGCATTTAAAGTTAATCTGCCTAGTCAGGCAATCAAGGCTATTTTCGAGTACAAAAAGAGTGCAGAAAAGGTCGCAATGACGACACACCACATAATGTAAATCCACCCGATGATGGAGGTTTAAACCTTCGAAACGCGTCGTGGAAATAAATAAAACGGTGACTGGTAGCAGTGAACTTGTTGTTTCATTTAATGTCAGTAACAGTCACGGTAAAGCCTAACCTAGAAATGTTCGCATTTAAAGTGTTTCTTGCTATAACTACAAGAGGGGTTCAGTAAGTAATACAACACTTTCTTTTTTCTCGGCCTACTTCCCATGAAAAAATGTGGAATGTTTTGTGGGTTATTGTGGAATATTCCCGCTTCAGCCCTTATAGTTTCATAAATTTCCGACAGGTGGCGGCGCTGTAAGTAGCCTTCAAAAATGGCGTCTGTAACGGAAGTGCATTCCAAGTAGGGAACGATCATTCAGTTTCTTTTCGCTGAAAACCAGGGAATCTCAGATATCCACAGGTGTTGCAGAATGTCTATGGAGACATGGCAGTGAACAAATGCGTGGTGAGTTCTTAGGCGAGGCGTCTGTGATCATAGCAATGAAGTCGTGCAAACCTGTCCGATGTCCTGCATTCCAGCCGGCCATGTTGGAACGTGTGGATACTCTTATTTGAGTTGATGCAAACGAACTGCAACTTCTCGATGACAAACCAAGGCCTCACACAAGTCAGCGCACCCGAGAGGAGCTAAAAAAATGTAATTGGACTGATCTTCCTCATACATCCTACAGCCCGAATCTCACACCTATCGACTTCCATCTACTTGTCCCAATGAAGAATGCTCTCCACAGGAAGCAGCACGCGGATGTTGGGAGGTTACTGATGCAGCAAGACGTTGGTTCCGACGTTGACCAGAAGAATAGTACCATGTGGGCATACATGCCTCCTCAGTAAGGTGTCGCAAGACAGTTCCATTGAAGGGGGATTATTTTGGAAACTAGGGTTTTCAGCCAAACGAGTGGGGAAGAACCTATTGTACTGGAATCATGAGTGAAACAAACTTGCTTTTGAAAGAAAGAAAATTACTTACTGAAAGCCCGTCGAATGTTAAATAAGAGCCTTCACCCTGCCATTCTTTACACTAAAGGAAGATGACCGGTGTGTGTCGTCAACCTGACTCCAATTGGAGAATCTTCCATCTTGTATCACTCCTATTTAAAAGCACAATAACCACAAATAGTTTTGTTTTTGTGGGCAGAGAATCCTTATTTTATAATACGCATGTAATAGTATTTCCAATATATCTGTAACAATCATAAAAATATTACGTAATGTACCACAACGATAGGTTTTAAACGAGGTAGGTATACCTAAAGAAATTGGTTGCCATAAAGTAAGAATTACATAGACTGAAATGATCCTGCAATACACTAATATTAACTTGCATACATACATACATACATTAATCCTTGTTCCATAGATCATGAATACGACGTTTCATAATGATGTGGAACGTGTCACTTTAACATAATTTTTCTTTACACAAAATAATTAATTAATTTTTTCGTTTTAGAGTTACTACTTCACATCTAAGAATTCATAGATTGATTATGAGGAGTTGCTACTCAGAAATTCATTTAATTCGCTTTTAAATGTTGGTTGACTATCTGTCAGACTTTGAATACTATTTGGCAAATGACCAAAGATTTTTGTGCCAGCATAATTCACCCTATTCTGTGCCAAAGTGAGATTTAATCCAGAATGGTGAATATCATCCCTTCTTCTAGTGTTGTAGCTATGCACTTCGCTGTTATTTTTGAATTGGGATGGGTTATTAATGACAAATTTCATAAGTTAATATATGTATTGCGAAGGTACTGTGAATATCCCGAGTTCCTTAGATAAATGTCTGCAAGGTGATCTTGGGTGGGCTGGTGCTATTATTCTGATTACACGCTTTTGTGCAATGAATACTTTCTCTCTTAATGACGAATTACCCCTAAATATGATGCCATATGAAAGCAATGAAGGAAAATAGGCATAGTAGGCTAATTTACTGACATGTTTATCACCAAAATTTGGAATAACCCTAATAGCATAAGTAGCTGAACCTAATCGTTTCAGCAGATCATCGATGTGTTTCTTCCAATCCAATTTCTCATCAATGTACACATCCAGAAATTTTGAGTATTCTACCTTAGCAACAGACTTCCGTTCATACTCTTTATTTATCAATGGTGTTATGCGATTTACTGTACACAATTGTATAAACTGTGTTTTCTCAAAAGTTAGTGAGAGTCCATTTGCAGAAAACCACTTTATAATTTTCTGGAATACATTATTTTCAATTTCCTCAGCTGATTCTTGCTTCTTGGGTGTGATTACTATATTTGTATCATGAGCAAAAAGAACTAACTTTGCACTTTCATGAATACAGAGTGGCAAGTCGTTAATATATACACTCCTGGAAATGGAAAAAAGAACACATTGACACCGGTGTGTCAGACCCACCATACTTGCTCCGGACACTGCGAGAGGGCTGTACAAGCAATGATCACACGCACGGCACAGCGGACACACCAGGAACCGCGGTGTTGGCCGTCGAATGGCGCTAGCTGCGCAGCATTTGTGCACCGCCGCCGTCAGTGTCAGCCAGTTTGCCATGGCATACGGAGCTCCATTGCAGTCTTTAACACTGGTAGCATGCCGCGACAGCGTGGACGTGAACCGTATGTGCAGTTGACGGACTTTGAGCGAGGGCGTATAGTGGGCATGCGGGAGGCCGGGTGGACGTACCGCCGAATTGCTCAACACATGGGGCGTGAGGTCTCCACAGTACATCGATGTTGTCGCCAGTGGTCGGCGGATGGTGCACGTGCCCGTCGACCTGGGACCGGACCGCAGCGACGCACGGGTGCACGCCAAGACCGTAGGATCCTACGCAGTGCTGTAGGGGACCGCACCGCCACTTCCCAGCAAATTAGGGACACTGTTGCTCCTGGGGTATCGGCGAGGACCACTCGCAACCGTCTCCATGAAGCTGGGCTACGGTCCCGCACACCGTTAGGCCGTCTTCCGCTCACGCCCCAACATCGTGCAGCCCGCCTCCAGTGGTGTCGCGACAGGCGTGAATGGAGGGACGAATGGAGATGTGTCGTCTTCAGCGATGAGAGTCGCTTCTGCCTTGGTGCCAATGATGGTCGTATGCGTGTTTGGCGCCGTGCAGCTGAGTGCCACAATCAGGACTGCATACGACCGAGGCACACAGGGCCAACAGCCGGCATCATGGTGTGGGGAGCGATCTCCTACACTGGCCGTACACCACTGGTGATCGTCGAGGGGACACTGAATAGTGTACGGTACATCCAAACCGTCATCGAACCCATCGTTCTACCATTCCTAGACCGGCAAGGGAACTTGCTGTTCCAACAGGACAATGCACGTCCGCATGTATCCCGTGCCACCCAACGTGCTCTAGAAGGTGTAAGTCAACTACCCTGGCCAGGAAGATCTCCGGATCTGTCCCCCATTGAGCATGTTTGGGACTGGATGAAGCGTCGTCTCACACGGTCTGCACGTCGAGCACGAACGCTGGTCCAACTGAGGCGCCAGGTGGAAATGGCATGGCAAGCCGTTCCACAGGACTACATCCAGCATCTCTACGATCGTCTCCATGGGAGAATAGCAGCCTGCATTGCTGCGAAAGGTGGATATACACTGTACTAGTGCCGACATTGTGCATGCTCTGTTGCCTGTGTCTATGTGCCTGTGGTTCTGTCAGTGTGATCATGTGATGTATCTGACCCCAGGAATGTGTCAATAAAGTTTCCCCTTCCTGGGACAATGAATTCACGGTGTTCTTATTTCAATTTCCAGGAGTGTATAAGAGACCCAAGACTGAACCCTGTGGGACACCATGCTTGATACCTCCCCAGTTAGAGGACTCTTCCGGTTTTTGTAGACTATCTGTACTGTTAATTTCAACCGTCTGCATTCTTCCAGTTAAGTATGAATTAAACCATTTGTGCACTGTCCCACTCATACCACAATACTTAAGCTTATCTAGAAGAATTTCATGATTAATACAGTCAAAAGCCTACGCCAAATCAATAACGAGCTTAATTTCTGTTACATTTTATTAATCCACAAATAGCTTAGGAACAGTGCAAACAATAAAGTCAAATTGCATCTTCAACTCTGAAGGTCAGTTGATTAACTGGTGCGCGGCATAGGCTGGACGGCGCGGGCAGCGGGAACCGAAAATCCGAATGCGGAGAAAGAAAGGGACGGACGGTCAACGTTACGAATGCAGCAGGCGCCAGCAAGCAAAAGCACACCAAATGTTTATTGACTTGATTTTGCTAGTCAATGAATAAAGTAACAATATGAATGGAATTTTAAAAATACAGAACCACTCACACTTCGATACCGAACACGAGGATGAAAGGCAGAACAGTTCGGGAAAGAAGTCGAACCCCTGCCAGTGCAGCCTGTAACGTACTTCCACGGTGCGAGGACTGGCGAACGTAGTAACCGGAGTAAGAGCTTCAGATTCCCGCACACCCAATCACTGCGGTAAGTTTTAGTTGAAAACGACGTAAGTGCAAATAAAGTGCAGCACTGTCGGTCTCAGTTTTCGGTAACAGCCATTCTGCAAGCCTGTCGAGGTACGATGAAACTGACAACGTCTCTCTAGAGAAGAGGGCGGGCCAGAGACATTCCTCTTCGCAACAGCACAAAACAACAAATTTAGCGTACCATTTGCGATTCCCCCATTTCGTTCGAAAATGGCGTTAGGCTATGGTAACGGACAGTTGTTTTTAATATTCAAGAGCACAAAACCCTTTCTTCTTATTGCTCATCGCCAATTTATGAACTCTGCTATAGCTTTCATCAGAGGTGTATTGAACCAACTGCACTCGATGCACAACAGCTACCTGCTGAAAAGTATTGGCCCCAATTTTTTAATGTGAAAACTCTCAAAGATTTTTAGATAAAACGAAGATTATTAGTATTCTAAATCTACTTCTTCTTTTCAGCGATAACAGGCCCTGTAGGCCACGCGCTGCATAGGCTGTCTGCTTCCACCTCCTTCTGTCTCTCGCAAATGCTGCGATGTCCTTCTCTGTGTCATCCTTCCACCGCGTGCGAGGACGGCCCAGTGGTCTTGTCCCTTGGAGAGTGCCCTGAAATGCGTTCTTAGGAATTCTGTTGGTTTCCATTTTACCCATATGCCCAGTCCGCTGCAGTCTCCTACTCATTAATTTCTGGGCGATTAACTGACAAAATTCAGTGTTTTTTCGAACTCTCGAGACGTCATTCTCCAACACAGTTCCCCAGATTTTTCTCATCACTTTTCTTTCGTAAACATTCGGTTTTTCTCTTTCTTTCTTGGAAAGCGTCCAGCATAAAGTATTACTGGACAGATGATGGCGTTATATATCTTCATCTTTGTGGTGATTGAGATAGCTTTACTTTTCAGTGTGCAGCTTATAGCGTGTAAACGTCTCGATCCTGAGGCTGTTGTCTCATTTGTAACCCGTGTTATGACATTTTACTGCTGAAGCGTGATCCGAGATATCTAAACTTTATTCTTAATAGCTATACATTTACTTCTTAACATAGTCATCCTAACACATTTCTCCCAACGAGAGACCAATTCGTTGATGTCGTTGCTACAGAATGTTTGACTCTGTTGATGGAGCCATAACCTCACCTCTGCTTGCACCGATGCATCACTATCAAAGTAAAGTCCTAGATGGTGTTCTTTAAGTTTTGAAAACAGATGCGAACCGGATGGGGCCAAGTCGGGACAGTATAGAGGATAAACGATCACAGTGAATCAAAAAGCGTCGGATGGTTGTAGATGTCACTGCGCTCGTACGCTTTCTGGCATTGTCATACTGAAGGAGAGGATGCTCCGTGTGCAGACAAACTCTCTGAGTTCGAAACTCGATTACAGCACGCTGTTTGTGACGCACCGACGTAGTTACGTTACGCACTGTCATGTTACACGCCGCAATTCGGAGCCCTCTGGCGGCAGAAGGCTGCAGATACTTGTTGTTGTTGTGGTCTTCAGTCCGGAGACTGGTTTGATGCAGCTCTCTATGCTACTCTATCCTGTGCAAGCTTCTTCATCTCCCAGTACCAACTGCAACCTCCATCCTTCTGAATCTGCTTAGTGTATTCACCTCTTGGTCTCCCTCTACAAGTTTTACCCTCCACGCTGCTCTCCAGTACTAGATTCGTGATCCCTTGATGTCTCAGAAGATGTCCTACCAACCGATCCCTTCTTCTGGTCAAGTTGTGCCACAAATTTCTCTTCTCCCCAATTCTATTCAATACCTCCTCATTAGTTATGTGATCTACCCATCTAATCTCTAGCATTCTTCTGTAGCACCACATTTCGAAAGCTTCTATTCTCTTCTTCTCTAAACTATTGATCATCCACGTTTCACTTCCGTAAATGGCTACACTCCATACAAATACTTTCAGAAACGACTTCCTGACACTTAAATCTATACCCGATGTTAACAAATTTCTCTTCTTCAGGAACGCTTTCCTTGCCATTGCCAGTCTACATTTTATATCCTCTCTACTTCGACCATCATCAGTTATTTTGCTTGTAACCTCCCCCTCACTTATCGACCTTAATGACAGTGAAAAATGAAACTGCGTGTACCTAATGGG
Source organism: Schistocerca cancellata (assembly GCF_023864275.1). Lineage (NCBI taxonomy): Eukaryota > Metazoa > Arthropoda > Insecta > Orthoptera > Acrididae > Schistocerca > Schistocerca cancellata. The sequence continues at coordinate 1,210,735,599 of NC_064626.1, forward strand.
AATTTGGGAAAAGCAATCGTCACCGAAGTTAATTTGTCGGTAAAGAGGGAGGAAAGGGTTACATCTAAATGAAAGGAAAAATGCTAATGAAACGTGGAAATTAATTTTGAAAAGGGGTAAAGTTAATAAAGAAAGTAAATGTGCGGCCGTTACGTCAACAATTAACTAGCGGTAATTAGATATTTGAGATTTGGGGGAAATTACGGTCGCCAGTCCTAAGGACAAATACTATAGTAACTGAAAAAGAAAGGTTATTACACATATAATTAGCACTAGAAGCGTGGCAACTGAAGGTTGACACGTGTAGTGTGAAAACTGAAAGTTTGTCAAAAGTAATAAATTTCGCTACACTCTGACTTAATTTAGCAAAAGAATTAATAAAACAGGAAAATCGAAAGTTAATTTAGTGACTGAAGTTAATAGTGAGCTTTCTTTCTGAAGCACATCGAAATTCAGTAAAATACGGTTAGTCTTGGACTACCTCAACAATCATTTCAAAAGCTACTTGAATCTACTCAATTTAGAAAGAAGAGATTTAACTTTGAACTTGAATGAAATGATTCTGAACAATTAACAGTAGTAAAATTTAGTACGTACCAAGCTGAGCTGCAGTCACAGGTAAGCTAAAATACGGTAACCAAACTCGCACTCTTAATTTGTGCTTGTGTAATCTGAATATTGTAGCCAGCTATGAGTACTTTAACTGAACTTTGAAGGTAAAGCAGTGAAGTAGAATATTACTTTAATGCTGGCGTTTGAATTTCAACGACACTCGGGTTCATTCCGGAAAAGGAAGGGACCCTGCTTGGTAATGCAATTGGGAAAATGAGCAACAAAGGTTCATGCTACGTTGCTGTAATTTTGTGATTTGAACAGTTTTAAAAGCTGAGGTCTGCCATACAGTTCTAAAACTTTACGTGCTTCCAGTCTTCCTTGTTAGTTGATTGAACGTTTGAAGCCGTCGATCGAGGAGGTGGCGACAGTCACTCATTGTCGGCCGTCGCTGTTGCAGAAGCTGGATGTTGGCGCGCCTTCTTCTCGACACGGTCACCAGACGAAACAGGCTCTTGATGTGCGCCAGCTAATGCTTCCCGTCCGCGACACCATGTCAGAAAACTATCATCGCGAGTCGAGCGCAATTACATTCTGCCAAACCCCGAAAGCGCGGCAACTCGCGGGAGCTTTACACAACACACCTGCTCCACTCGCTACTCCAGCCAGACTCCCTCTGTTTCTGCTCAGCCCGCGCTCCACGCGGCAGAGTTAACACTACCAAAGATCCTAAACACTCTGGTTCTCCACACGACCTATCGACGTATTCGTTCGATAGCATAGTTTTCCCTAGGCAAGACCCAGCGTAAAAATACAAATAATATTTACAAAACAACCAATTATACATCGACATAAATGCATATATATATATATATATATATATATATATATATATATACACTCCTGGAAATTGAAATAAGAACACCGTGAATTCATCGTCCCAGGAAGCGGAAACTATATTGACACATTCCTGGGGTCAGATACATCACATGATCACACTGACAGAACCACAGGCACATAGACACAGGCAACAGAGCATGCTCAATGTCGGCACTAGTACAGTGTATATCCACCTTTCGCAGCAATGCAGGCTGCTATTCTCCCATGGAGACGATCGTAGAGATGCTGGATGTAGTCCTGTGGAACGGCTTGCCATGCCATTTCCACCTGGCGCCTCAGTTGGACCAGCGTTCGTGCTGGACGTGCAGACCGCGTGAGACGACGCTTCATCCAGTCCCAAACATGCTCAATGGGGCACAGATCCGGAGATCTTGCTGGCCAGGGTAGTTGACTTACACCTTCTAGAGCACGTTGGGTGGCACGGGATACATGCGGACGTGCATTGTCCTGTTGGAACAGCAAGTTCCCTTGCCGGTCTAGGAATGGCAGAAAGATGGGTTCGATGACGGTTTGGATGTACCGTGCGCTATTCAGTGTCCCCTCGACGATCACCAGTGGTGTACGGCCAGTGTAGGAGATCGCTCCCCACACCATGATGACGGGTGTTGGCCCTGTGTGCCTCGGTCGTATGCAGTCCTGATTGTGGCGCTGACCTGCACGGCGCCAAACACGCATACGACCATCATTGGCACCAAGGCAGAAGCGACTCTCATCGCTGAAGACGACACGTCTCCATTCGTCCCTCCATTCACGCCTGTCGCGACACCACTGGAGGCGGGCTGCACGATGTTGGGGCGTGAGCGGAAGACGGCCTAACGGTGTGCGGGACCGTAGCCCAGCTTCATGGAGACGGTTGCGAATGGTCCTCGCCGATACCCCAGGAACAACAGTCCCTAATTTGCTGGGAAGTGGCGGTGCGGTCCCCTACGGCACTGCGTAGGATCCTACGGTCTTGGCGTGCATCCGTGCGTCGCTGCGGTCCGGTCCCAGGTCGACGGGCACGTGCACCTTCCGCCGACCACTGGCGACAACATCGATGTACTGTGGAGACCTCACGCCCCACGTGTTGAGCAATTCGGCGGTACGTCCACCCGGCCTCCCGCATGCCCACTATACGCCCTCGCTCAAAGTCCGTCAACTGCACATACGGTTCACGTCCACGCTGTCGCGGCATGCTACCAGTGTTAAAGACTGCGATGGAGCTCCGTATGCCACGGCAAACTGGCTGACACTGACGGCGGCGGTGCACAAATGCTGCGCAGCTAGCGCCATTCGACGGCCAACACCGCGGTTCCTGGTGTGTCCGCTGTGCCGTGCGTGTGATCATTGCTTGTACAGCCCTCTCGCAGTGTCCGGAGCAAGTATGGTGGGTCTGACACACCGGTGTCAATGTGTTCTTTTTTCCATTTCCAGGAGTATATATATATATATATATATATATATATATATATATATGCATTTATGTCGATGTATAATTGGTATAATATATATTGGTATAATATATATATATATAAACAGTAAAACAATTACAATGTATAAAGAGACAGAAATGTCATATCTTGAGGTAACAAAACAAGGAAAAAAAATTATAGTACAATAGATGGAAATAGGAGAATATGCATTTCCGGCGTTACATGCTCCCCAAATGGCAAAACTCCTTTACTATTTTGAGTGTCTCATTTCCTAATCTAATTCCTTCAGCATCACCCAACTTAATTTGACTACATTCCATTATCCTCGTTTTGCTTTTGTTGATGTTCATCTTATATCCTCATTTCAATACACTATCCATTCCGTTCAACTGTTCTTCCAGGTCCTTTGTTGTCTCTGACAGAATTACAATATCATCGGCGAACGTCAAAGTTTTTATTTCTTCTCCATGGATTTTAATACCTACTCCGAATTTTTCTTTTGTTTCCTTTACAGCTTGCTCAACGTACAGATTGAACAGCATCGGGGAGAGGCTACAACCCTGTCTCACTCTCTTCCCAACCACTGCTTCCCTTACATGCCCCTCGGCTCTTATAACTGCCATCTGTTTTCTGTATAATTTGTAATAAGCCTTTCGCTACCTGTATATTACCCCTGCCACCTTTAGAATTTGAAAGAGAGTATTCCAGTCAACAGACATGAAGAATAAAGACGTGTTACAGAATATTAAGAACGTTATTTTATTTAAAAAGCTTTTAGAGTTTCCAACTAAAAATTTCGCTGGCATTACTTCTTAGCACGCCTTAGTAATTTTACGTCTGAAGACTTCGCTCCGTAGAGAGTGACATGCTGTTTTCTGTTTGATAGAAACTCTTCGATCCAGTCACTCAGACGGTCTTATGTTTAGTATGCTCGTACTTTGTTCCTTAGGCGTCAGTGCGGAACTGTATAGAATGCCTTACGGAAGTCATGGGACCAAATCATGTATTTAGCTGCCGGTTCTGGATCTCTTGGACCAACAGAACGAGTTGGGCTCCACACGATCGTCGTTTTCAGACGAGATTTTCGGACTCCAGAACTCTCAGAGTAATATCACTATCGTACTGTTCAACAGATTATATGCTAAAGTGAGTGTAATTTGTAGCATACTTGCTGCCGGAGACCTACGAACTCTTGAGGTTAAGTAGGCATTACTCCCGCATTAAGAAACATAGGCCGGCCAGTGTGGCCGAGCAGTTCTAGGCGCTTCAGTCTGGAAACGCCCGACCGCTACGGTCGCAGGTTCGAATCCTGCCTCGGGCATGGATGTGTGTGATGTCCTTAGGTTAGTTAGGTTTAAGTAGTTCTAAGTTCTAGGTGACATGACCACAGATGTGAAGTCCCATAGTGCTCAGAGCCAGTTGAACCATTTTTTTTTTTATTTATATGTTGCAAGTGCTAACGGCTGAACGTATGCTGAAACTATAGCCGTGAGATTTCCCGATAACATGCAGCTCTTCTGAAAGGTTTAGTGATGATACAGCCTCTTGATGAAATAGTACCATCTTTGGATCTCTGGGTGGAGAATACTCAAAAGGATATCATCAGAAGCTCTAAAACTGGATTATGTGAGTCGGAGCGCGGTTTGTTTGGTACGCTAATCAGTAAGATGTCTTTGAGTATTTCAAAAGAGAGGGGGATATGGTTGAAGTTCCTTATAGTGAAAAATTGTGAAATGTGGTGACAGAAAGAACAGGTCTTCTGGTCAGGTAAATACGGGGTTGTAAACATTAAATGCAAAAGGAGTAACGCAGAAGAAAGTCCAATAATGAATAAGAAATTAGGAATACGGTTAAGCTACTACGAGAAATTCATGCCACCACAGTGGCATGAATTTCTATCCGTACTAGCTCGACAGGTGGTGACCAGACTGAGAAAGCGCATGATAAGGTAAAAGAAGTTACTCAGACAGTTAAGTGAGACAAGGAGAAGGGAGAAAGGGAATAATAGTGGACCCTGGACTGGCCAAAGGAATGAAAGTGGAATCCACCTGGTGGAATTTAGCACACAGCATAGATTAATCATTGCTAACAATTAACTGATGAACTTCCGAAGAATGTTTTATATGTAGAATAGACCTGGAGACATCAGTAGGTATTATATAGATAAAATAATGGTAAGAGATTAAAAACTTAAGACAGAAATTTCGAAACCGGATTTTAAAATGCAAACCACTTCCAGGGCCAGACGTATTGATTCTAAACTGCAGATTAAAACTGAAAGAATAACAGAAAGTTAGAGTATTTAAGACATGGTTCAAATGGCTCTGAGCACTATGGGACTTAACATCTGAGGTCATCAGTCCCCTCAGTCCCCTAGAACTTAGAACTACTTAAACCTAACTAACCTAAGGACATCACACACATCCATGCCCGAGGCAGGATTCGAACCTGTGACCGTAGCGGTTGCGCGGTTCCAGAATGTAGCGCCTAGAAACGCTCGGCCACACCGGCCGGCATTTAAGACATGGAATCTGGGTACTCTGAATGAATCACAGTTTCGTAAGTTTCAAAGCAAGTATCAGACAAAGATTTGAAGAAACTGGGGAAAGAATTACGATTGAAGACGAACAGTTTTGAGGGATGAAAGAGCCAATGCAGCAGCGTAACAAAGGGAGAAAAAGACAAGACCCAGTAGAGACCCTTGGATATCACTGACGAAAATAGAAAATATAAAAATACAGTAAATGATGCTGTTAGAACGACAGGCAGAAGTCTAAAAAAATGCAACTGACAGTTCAAAATGACAGAGGAGGGATGGATAGGCGGGTATTTCAAAGTGTATAACTTGTAAGTAGGCTGTTTATGTTTTTTATTGGCAACGTTACATAGCACTCTGTATGAAAATCACTGGCTGTGCTGTGTGCAGTATGTGGCTAGTTTGCATTGTTGTCTGCCATTGTTGTCATGAACTGCTATAGCTGGATGCGAACAGCGCGTAGCGCTGGGCAGTTGGAGGTGAGCCGCCAGCAGTGGTGGACGTGGGGAGAGAGATGGCGGAGTTTTGATAATCTGTAAGACTGAATGTCAATTATGAATATTAAGGTAAATACATTGTTTGTTCTCTATTAATATCTTTCATTTGCTAACTATCCCTATCAGTAGTTAGTACCTTCAGTGGTTTGAATCTTTTATTTAGCTGGCAGTAGTGGCGCTCGCTGTTTTGCAGTAGCTTGAGTAGCGAAGATTTTTGTGAGGTAAGTGATTTGTAAAAGGTATAGGTTAAAGTTAGTCAGGGCCATTGTTTTGTAGGGGTTATTGAAAGTCAGATTGCGTTGCGCTAAATAATATTGTGTGTCAGGTTAAGCACAGGGTTGTATAATTGTTCTAAGTGGACGTTTCACAAGTAAAATTGTTCAAAGGGGACGTTTCATATGTCGACCCTTAGCCTAGGATACCTCACTGGAATCTTCTGATTTTTTTCTTGTAGTTTGTGTATTTAGTGTAGCTTTTGTTTATTGCTAGCGCGTAATTGTAGAGAGAATCTCCTTTGTAGTTGCAGTCTTTCATTGTTGTACAGTAAAACAGTTGTGGCTTGCATGTAGCTTTGCGCCAAGTATTTCGCTGCTGCAATTAACTAGATATTATTTTCAGTGCTATGTTAATGTGTTCTCTTGTTTTTGCTATTCAAGTTGTGCTTTTCTGTGTTGTCGTGTGAAATATTGTGACAATAATGGCGTGTGAAAAACGTAACACTAGGCTCCAAACTAAATTGAGAAATAATAGTGACGACGAGCGTAGCTTATCAGCACCACTGGGTAGTGAATTAACTAATATTCAAAGTAGTAATTTGGTAACTGTGCAAAGGGAAATGGAGCGGGCGTCAGACAATGGCGTAGGCAGTGAAACAGGTAGTGAACAGGGAAGCATTGTCGATCGATCGGTCGGCAACAGCTCGCCTCAGGAATCCGAAATGATAGGACACAATTTTGCAAATACTGTAGATTCAGGTTTTGCGTCCTCACCGTTTTCTCAAATGAGTCAAGACACATTTTCCGCTTGTCAAAATGTGAATGTTGCCGGTGCAAATTCACTGCCGAAAAGCACTGAGGAACATGTTTCAGACACCAGTGCATTGTTATTACAGTTAATGCAACAAATGGGACAAAGGCTACAAAAGTTAGACACAACGCTTGAACAAAATCAGAAACAAATGGGACAGAATCTTCAAAAGTTAGACACAATGGAACAAAATCAGAGACAAACACAGCAAAAGCTTCAAAAGTTAGACACAATGGAACAAAAGCTTCAAAAGTTAGACTCAGTGGAACATATGCTTGAACAAACACGTGAAGATTTAACTACTGAGTTACATAAAATAGAATCGAAATGTCAGAAAGTCTGTAATGACGTAAAAACACAAATTTGTGAGCATTTCCAACCTATTTTTTCGCGTCATGAGAATGTATTACAGAATCACGAAGCAGCCATAAAAGAACTGCAAACCATTGTTCATGAAAATCATGAGACCTTGTGGGCTAAAATTGACTCAGTTGCATCTACCGATTCGGTTACGCAACTGGCAAAAACTCAGGAAAACTTAAAGAACACAGTAGATTCGATTTCAACACAAATGGACACTCTGAAACTTCGTTCAGAAAAACACACTGAGGAAATGTGTTCACTATCGGAGAAAGTAGCTGAACTTTCGGATCAGGTCACTAACTTATCTACAAAGGTAGATGATGATCTGAATGACACAAGACCCGTAGCCTTCACTGACACAGAAGACTATGAACAAATAAGAAAATTCAAACAAAATCAAAATCAAATTAATACACAGTATAAAAGAGAAATCCGGGAAGTACAAGATCAGTTGACGCAGGTGATACAAGAATTACGTATTTCAGAGGACACTCGCGCCCCAATACTGGAAGAGGGACATAGAAATACGGAAAAGCCACAATATAATAACACAGAGCATTTCGGTAATTATGAAAGAAATTGGCAAGGTGCACCGAATTTTGAGATGGAACCGCCGACACGACGTAACAATGACCGATATGTGACTCGCCGACATGATGATTTTGACTATAAGCTGTTCATTACTACACGTAAATTCAAAACATTTAAGAATTCTGGCAACGACATTCATCCACAAGCGTGGCTCCATCAATTCTCTCATTGTTTTCCTCCCAACTGGTCATTAGAACACAGATTAGAATTTATGTGTGGCTACTTGGAGAATGAACCAGCTGTAAGAATGCGATCGGTCATTCACGATTGCCACAGTGAAGGAGAATTTTACCATGCCTTCCTCTCAGCATATTGGTCTCAAGCTACACAAGACCGCGTAAAACATAGCATCATGATGATGAAACACTTTGAACAATCTGAATTTTCCAGTCTTGTCAAATATTTTGAAGACATGTTGCACAAGAATCAGTACCTATCAAACCCATACAGCCCCTCAGAACTCATCCGCATTTGCTTAATCAAACTGCCTGAACATTTACGACACATTATTTTGGCAGGACGTTGCAAAGACGACATTGAAGCTTTTCAGGGACTGTTACAAGAACTGGAAATTGACACAGACAGTCGTGGGATGCGAAAACAGGAAATCAATCACTACAGGTCACATCCGTCACAATTCCGTGACGACAGAAATAATAACTGGACACGACAAGTCTATTCTTACAACGCAAATCGTGACCAAAACAGACACCACCCGTATGACAACCGTTGGCAGAGTAGTAATAATTACAGGGAAAGATCACCTCTCCGCAGTAATGACTATCACAGAGACAATCAGAGAAACAGACAATATGGGAACCAAAATAACTATTATCAAGGGAGACAGAATAACTTTAGACGCAACGGTCCAGCGCGTAGTTACGATTCAAGGAGAAATTCTCCACCACGTGACCGACAAGAAAGAAACTATGGAATCTACCGACATGACGACAGACGATATGATCGTAACGACAGACCTGAATTGCATCAGAACTGGCGAGATTTAAACAGAGCAGAGCACTCTCGTCACGATGAATTTGTAGAAGTTAGGTCTCCAAATCCCAATAACGACGCGCGCCAACAAAGAGACAATAGGCGATGACTCACACCACTGGCAGCCACAAGACGTACTTATGAAACTGACGACGCAGCTGCCGTAGCTAGTAATTACGTAAAAATAGAAGACATTAGGGACATCTTACTCCAGGAACACGACGTAAAACATAACAACATTGCATATCCTGTGATTCATATTACTGTAAATGACGTAAAATTTACGGCAGTACTTGACTCTGGCAGTCCCATTTCAGTAATTAGCGAAACAGCTTTTAGCAAATGCAACAAAGCGAACGATTGCCCCACACTTCCGTTACGTAAGATTAAATTACAAGGTGCAATCTTTGGAAAAAGTGTAGATGTACGCCAACAAACCAACTTAGAATTCTTTTGTCAAAGCCACAGCTTCTCTATGAACTTCCTTATTGTTCCATTATTGTCGACGGAAATTATACTGGGAGTAGACTTTTTGAATGAATATAAAGCAATCTTAAGCTTTCACGATGCTGAAATAAGTTTAGAGAAAGAAGGTAAGTCAATAGCTTTGAAATTTGAAGACTGGCTCTCAAACCATGATGAGGAAATTAATCGGCTTTACCTTCTGTTAGATAACAGTTCGGAATTTTCTACGGAACTAGACACTAACAATCACTCTGCAAGTACTGACAGGGATGACATCGACGGCATATTTGAAATTAATGAGTTAATTCAGAATAAAATTCGAACAATTGAGAATTGTAATGACACTGATAGGGAGGACCTTTTTGAGATTTTACAAGCACATTCCACAGTTTTTACTCACAAAACAGGAACAATCAAGGGATTTCAATACCAATTTCGTGTTCGTGAGCATACTAAATTTTGTGTAAGACCATACGTAATTCCAGCACATTATAGGGACCGTGTTAGAACAGAAATACAGTCTATGCTTGACGAGGGCATTATTGAGCCTGCAGTAAGCTCATACAACAATCCGTTACATGTTGTTGAGAAGAAAAATGGATCGATCAGACTTGTCTTAGATTCGAGACAAATCAATACTATCATTATTCCTGAAACAGACAGGCCGCAGACGATGGAAGAACTTCTTCAAAATTTTAATGGTGTAAAAGTGTTGTCTTCCATTGATCTCAGATCCAGCTTTTATCAGATCGAACTACATCCAGAATGTAGAAAATACACAGCTTTCCTTTGTTTCGGCGTTTGTTATCAGTTTCGGAAACTTCCTTTTGGTTTGAACATTTCTTCAGCAGCATTCATTCGCGGGTTAAATTCCATATTACCTGAGTTCTTAAAACGTCACATCACCTTATATGTGGACGATATTCTAATAGCAGAAGCCTCATGGGAACAACATAACCGCATCCTCAACAGTTTGTTACGTATTTTTGCAGAATCTGGAATTACAGTTAACTTGGAAAAGTCTGAATTCGGTAGGTCAAAGGTGAAGTTTTTAGGACATATTATTTCTTCTGAAGGCATTCAGCCGGATCCTGAAAAGTTAGAAGCAATCAGAGCCATTCCAGTTCCATCCACAAAAAGACAAGTCCGCAGTTTTCTAGGTCTCGTAAATTTTTACCGTCGTTTTCTGAATATGCAAATTCTAGTTACACCAAAACTTTGTTCTCTCACTGGAAAAAATACTATTTGGAACTGGGACGAACAAGCACAGTTGGAATTCAATTCTTTGAAAGAAGCGTTACTTCACGCGCCAATACTAGCTCATCCAGATCTGTCACAAGATTTCTGCCTTAGCACTGATTCTTCCAAAGTTGGTCTTGGTGCCCATTTATTTCAAGAAGCCATAGAAGATGACATTACTGTTCAGAAAACCATTGCTTTTGCTAGCCGAGTGCTAACAAAATCTGAAAAAAATTATTCCGTTACTGAATTAGAAGCTTTAGCTATCGTTTGGGCATTTAACAAATTCCGTTTCTTTCTTTCTGGTAAGCACGTAAAAGTATACAGTGATCACCGTGCATTACAATTTCTTATGTCTTCAAAATTAAATCATGATAGGTTAAAACGTTGGGCATTGTTTCTGCAAGAATTCCGCTTCACAGTAGTCTACATTCCCGGCAAGGAGAACATTGTTGCGGACGCACTGTCACGCGCACCGGCTGGGCTTGAGAAAAGTAACACAGAAGGCAACCTCGAGAAAAATTTCAGTATTCTTTACATTCAGAAAGTCGCCTTTGAAAACTTCATCACCACATCTTTAAAGGACATTGCTCATGAACAAGATAAAGATCCGATTTGGAAAGACATCAAAGGTAAATGGCATGAAAAGACACACACTCAGATTCGGCATTATTACCTGGTTAGAAACAACATACTCTTCAAACGCTGCACTGTTGATGACAAGCTATGGGTACTTTGCATTCCAGACGATTTTGTTAATAAGCTCATTTGGTACATTCATTTCAGCTATGCACATTTTGGCCCACGAAAATGTTTTCATATTCTTCGAACGACTTGTTATTTTAACAATATGGAAAAGCGAATTCGAAGAGTCTTGTCTATTTGTAAACTTTGTCAAAAGGCGAAACCGTCTACTATCTCACATCGTGCTCCGCTGTTTCCTATCATTCCTTCTAAATTAAAAGAATTTGCTGCTGTTGATCTCTTGGGACCGCTTGTCAGAACATCTAATGGATTTGCATACGTTCTAGTCGCTGTTGAACTTACTTCAAAATTTGTTTCTTTCACTCCGTTACGTAAAGCCACTGGACGGTCTGTATCCAACGCCTTTGTTAAAAATTTCTTACGTGAAGTTGGACACGTTAGTAAAGTCATTTCAGATAACGGACCGCAATTCAGATCTGCTGTTTGGTCACGCATGCTTCGGAATCATAAAATCAAACCTGTTTTTATTTCATTGTATTCACCACATTGTAACCCGTCTGAACGGATTATGAAAGAAATCAATAAGCTTTGCAGACTTTATTGTCACAGAAAGCATCAGCATTGGGACAGATATTTACACTTATTTCAAAATGTGCTGAATGAAATGCCTCATGATTCCACTGCTTTACCACCTACTCTTGTACTGAAGAATGTAGAACCACCGAACAGAATCAGAGAGCTTGTACCTTTCCCGAATACACGTAAACTGCGACACAAAGACATAATTGATTTGGCTCTTAAAAATATAAATTCTGCAGCAGAGAAAAGGAGAATACTACACGGTAAAGCAAATGCAAAGAAATTATATATTGGTCAGAAAGTTCTCATTAAAGCTCATTCATTGTCACATAAGAAGAAACACTTGAGTCACAAATTCTTTCTAGTTTACAATGGACCTTACAGAATCCGACGTATACCACATGATAATTGCGTTGAAGTTGAAACTCTGCGTACTAGGAAGAGTAAAGGTTTACACCACATTTCTCATGTCAAACCATTTATTGACAGATAATTTGCTTTTTAACTTAGTCTTTGCAATTTTCACTTCACGCTACTTGTACAATTTGTCAGAGTTAAGAAACTGTTAACATGCAACATTTTGGTTTGCTTACGAGTGGATTCTGGATTTGAGGTGCTTTCTGTGAAATGCCAGATGACACAGTGGTTGGTTTGTGTGACAGCTACACGATTATATCACGACGTTACTAATGAGTGACAATTTACAATGTTGCTTTTGCGGTGTATCTGTTTGATATCTGCACAGTTTTTCTGAATTCTTCTGTAAAGTAAAACATGTTTTAGTGGTGACTTTTGTGCTATTGCTACAAGGAGACAGCCTTTTCCGTAGGACAACAATACGTTACAGCACAGTACTTTCCTCATCACGGCAATAAGCGTAATAAGTATGATATCTATACGCAAAGCATTTCACTTTTGTGTATCATGAGGTAAGTACATTGACTTCTGCAGAACTTAGCTTTCGGAGGACAATAACTACGACACTCCCCAGAGATTATCTTAGAGCAAGACGCACATTTAGCGCTACTGGACACGTATTTGAGTGATTAATTTTGTACTTAAGACATTTATTTTTAGAGATTTTTGAATTACAAAGAAAGTTTTTCGTGACACATTTCATTTCATTGCTGTAAGCTGTAATACCTGAGGATACAATTACAATAAACCTCAGGGGGGTACACGCCTACTTTGTGTACCATGTGTTTGGCAAGCACAAGGAGCCCTAGCTAATATGGTATTTGCTTATACAATTTAACACATCGGTACCATATTTCTCTAACACATAAATTACACAGCTATCTGATCATTTAACAGAGAAACAAACATCTTTTTACTACGTCAGTGACACATGTTTACGCAATTACAGAGTTGGATTACTTCACACTTAAGAAATTGTACTTTGTCTGTACTTTGTGCACTGTTCATATTTTTTTGGAACCATTGTGATACTATGAGAACTTTGAATGATGTATTTGGTAAGGGAGTATAATTTTTAAAGTACGTTTGAGGTAGATGACACTACTGAAATGAGCAGAGAATTTTCTTTAGGTTTTGAAATCATTGGAGGAAGCTACGACGTTTTTGACATTTGACTGAGGTGTTATGATGTTATTTTTACGACGACGATGTGTATTATGCTGTTGAGGTATGTTTATGTCAATAAAATTCTTGACCTATGAAATGTTTTTATATGAGACTGTCACTGTAGCGGAAACTGCTGTCGTAAATATTTCCGTAAGAAAGTTAAGTGACCACCTGCACATAATGCGACGTGGGCACCCAGGTGTGTCAGACACCTGGAGAACAAGCCTTTTCAGACGCTCAGGTAGAAAAGAAAGCCATTAGGATGTGCCTTTCATCGCTAATGCGACACGCTCGTTACTTGAAAACATATGATTTTTGTAATGCGTTGTGGGCACACAGCTGTGTCAAACACCTGGAGAATAAACCATTAGGATGTGCCTTTCATCGCTAATGCGACACCCTCGTTACTTAAAAATTTATGATATTTACTGAAATGCCTAACAAAATGACAAGAAATATTTTTACATCTGCACACCTGATTATGACAAGAGTCTTTGTACGAGAGTTGAGAGCAATTAACTTATGAAATGAAATGTCACATGACTACTGAATGACATTTTTATGCTTTGGTTTGTGTAATTGCTTATTTCATTTGATGTCTGGTTTCCAGCTGTGTTGCAGCATTGCTTTTATAAAATGAGATGCATTTGCTAATGTGAACTCTTTCTGTCAACAGATCTATTAAATGATAATTTTGTAATCCACATTCTTTAAAAAAAGGAGCACTTGGAAAGGAAAGAACAATAAGAAGTAACTCGTAACAGTAACACTTAATTTTCTTTTCAGGTACATGGTAATATTTTTTTTACAATAAGTTGTTATGGTGCACCACTTTAATTACATAGACATTAAGATGACCACTTTAATTACATAGACATTAAGATGTGAATATGCATTTCCCTTGTCTGCATTGTTGTTTTTACTGTAATATTTTTTCTGCTTGCGCTATGTCATGTTTAGGTATAAGTTGCTGCTGTTTGCAAGGCATAGTGTTATTGAATTTGACTTTTGCTAATTTATGCTGCTAGCTTTGCCAATTTGCATTTCTTTGTCATTTCTGTTTGTGTTGATTTGTTGTGATGCTGCATTGCCTCGTCCTTTGGTATATATATCTGAGCTCAGTAGATTTAAGTTAGCTTAAGAGGGGGTAGACTATATAAGAAACTGACTATGGAGAATAGGTAAAGAATGCATTGCGAAGAAAGATTTGGGCCCCAATGAGTATTGTACAATCAGAAATAATTATTTTGAAAGAAATATGGATAGAATACAGGAACGAGGTATAGGTAGGATTTTCTTGGAAATAAATGATGAGGTAAGCAATGTGTGAACATATAAATACAGAAAGCATGCTTGGATAGGATTTTTTTGGTGGAAACAAATGTTGAAATAAGACGAAAGATCTATCGAATGAAGTTGTGGGGTGGACTGCAGTACCAAATGTTACACTGAAAACAAACCCTGTCCTTTCCTTTTGTGTTATCCCACTATGTGTTTGGGTACCCTTGTGTATTTGTGTTTTTCCTGTCTTTATGTGTTTAGCTGATGAGAGCTATGTTGTAGAATTTTTCTAATACTCTGTTATTTTCTTTGTAAAGATGCTTAGACATTATTTATTCTGTGTTGTTTTAATGCTCATGTGTGAAGTTGATGTTTCAAAAGTGATTCTGATCTTTTATTTTTGTACTCATGTCATAATTCCTGTAACACTGATGTATATGTTTATTTCTATTCTTTTGTAAAGCCCTATTACTACAAATATTATCTGTATTGTTATGTTTTTAATGATGTTTTTTGTACCTTTGTTATTGTATTCTTATGTTATATAACTGTAATTGACGCCAGTTAATCCAATTAAGCAACTTGTACGCATTCATTTCACTGCACACATTCTGTGGGTCATAGTATATGGACAATATGTGAGAAGTAGGGACTGATAGTGTTTGCACGTGTGTTAATAATTCCGCAAGGGACTGGATAACAGCATTGCTGGTTCTAAGGACAATTCCACAAACTTTGTGAGTGCACAAGTGGTGGTTTATGGACTTGCTATCTTCTCTGCAAGACTCTTCGATAGTGATTGTGCACCTGCACAGTGGCAACAGATGGCTGCTGCTCATCTCTACCAGGACTACAGTGGGCCTGTCCACAATTTCTACAAGGACTGCAGTGGGTCTGCACCTCTGGTGGCCCACCAATACCACAATCTCTACAAGGACTACAGTGGGTCTACACCTTTGATGACTCACCAACAACATTATTTCTACAAGGACTGCAGTGGGTCTGCACCTCTGGTGGCCCACCAATACCATACTCTCTTCCAGGACTGCAGTGGGTCTACTCTGTGATGACCTACCTACCAATATTCATCAACTTCGACTGACTCTGCTGTGGGTTTGCTCTGTTGTGGCCCATTACCTGTCAGCATTTCAAGAGTCAGCACTGTCTTTCTGTTAGAAGGACAACACTACTTCTTCAAGACTGCATGGACATCCACTACTTCTGTGTGCATTGCCTTTTATTGCTCAGACCTTGATAAAAGAAACGGCAGTTTTACTGTGGTGAATGATCAGGACTGTCTTTATTGACTGTGAGAAAATTTTAGCTTTTGACCAACATTGTATAAATAAGTGTGTGCATTTGATATCTTTGTTATTGTAATTATGAAAAATTTTTTCAAATCTGTATTGGCCACTGCCCAAAAAAATTTGTAAAATTTTTTGTGGGGAGCATGGGGGCTATGTAAGTAGGCTGTTTATGTTTTTTATTGGCAACGTTACATAGCACTCTGTATGAAAATCACTGGCTGTGCTGTGTGCAGTATGTGGCTAGTTTGCATTGTTGTCTGCCATTGTTGTCATGAACTGCTATAGCTGGATGCGAACAGCGCGTAGCGCTGGGCAGTTGGAGGTGAGCCGCCAGCAGTGGTGGACGTGGGGAGAGAGATGGCGGAGTTTTGATAATCTGTAAGACTGAATGTCAATTATGAATATTAAGGTAAATACATTGTTTGTTCTCTATTAATATCTTTCATTTGCTAACTATCCCTATCAGTAGTTAGTACCTTCAGTGGTTTGAATCTTTTATTTAGCTGGCAGTAGTGGCGCTCGCTGTTTTGCAGTAGCTTGAGTAGCGAAGATTTTTGTGAGGTAAGTGATTTGTAAAAGGTATAGGTTAAAGTTAGTCAGGGCCATTGTTTTGTAGGGGTTATTGAAAGTCAGATTGCGTTGCGCTAAATAATATTGTGTGTCAGGTTAAGCACAGGGTTGTATAATTGTTCTAAGTGGACGTTTCACAAGTAAAATTGTTCAAAGGGGACGTTTCAAACTAATATAGGAATATAAATGCCACCTAAAGGAAAATTTAAGAGGTCGTTTGAGAGAAGAGAAGCGCCTGTATGAAGATTAACTCAGATGGCAATCCATTAAGAAGCAAACAGGGAAAGCCGAAAGGTGCCCAGAGAATATAGAAGGACTATACGAGAAAGTAGATGTCATTATGGATCGATACTGCGAGGATAATTGGACATTACACTAAAAAACCTAAGTTGAGACAAGACCCTGGAGTAAATGATACTCGCTCTGAATTATTGAAATCCTAGGGAGAGTCACGCATGACAAAATTTTTCCACTCGGCACGCAAGAGGTATCTGACAGGAAAAATACCCCCAATTTCAAGAAAGAACGTAATATATCCAGTTCCATAGAAGGCAGCTGCCGACGTGTTGATATTACCGGACCATCAGTTGTGTTTGCGAAATTTTAAAACAACGTATTTACAGAAGAAAGGAGAAGCTGGCAGAAGACGACCTCGGGGGAAATCAGCTCGGATTCCAGAAGATATCCTAGAAGACAGATTGAAGAAAGGCAGTCTACGGTTATAACATATTTAGATTTAGAGAAAGCATTTAACAGTGTTGATTGAAATACACTACCTGAAAGTCTCAAGGTAGCAGGTATAAAATACAGGGAGAGAAATTTAATCTCCACGTTTCACAAGAATCAGACTGCTGCTAGAAGAGTCTTAGTCCATGAGAGAGACTCTGTAGTCTCCCGTGACACAGGTTTGTAGGCTGCCCCAACACTGTTTAGTCTGTACAGTGAGGAAATTAGGAATAAAATGAATAAAATGAAAGATAAGTTTGGAAAAAAAATAAAAATGAGGGAGAAGAAATTAAAACTTCGAGGTTTACCGATCACTTGGCAACGCTGTCACAGACAGTAAATGATTTACAATCGTATTTGAACCTAATGGGTAGTGCCTTAAAAGATGTTGTAACACGAACCTCAGCTAAATTTAAAAAAAAAATGGGTAATGGAATGTCGCCGAACACTGTCAAAAGTGTTACTTAAATATACAAATACTATGAACGTAGACTGGCAATGGCAAGGAAAGCGTTTCTGAAGAAGAGAAGTTTGTTAACATCGAGTATAGATTTAAGTACCAGGAAGTCGTTTCTGAAAGTATTTGTACGGAGTGTAGCCATGTATGGAAGTGAAACGTGGGCGATAAATAGTTTAGACAAGAAGAGAATAGAAGCTTTCGAAATGCGGTGCTACACAAGAATGCTCAAGATTAGATGGGTAGATCACATAACTAATGAGGAGGTATTGAATAGAATTGGAGAGAAGAGAAGTTTGAGGCACAACTTGACTAGAAGAAGGGATCAGTTGGTAGGGCATATTCTGAGGCATCAAGGGATCACCAATTTAGTACTGGAGGGTAAAAATTATAGAGGGAGACCAAGAGATGAATACACTAAACAGATTCAGAAGGATGTAGGTTGCAGTAGGTACTAGGAGATGAAGAAGCTTGCACAGGATAGAGTAGCATGGCTGTACTGAAGACCATAATAACAACAATGAACGCAGGTTTTAGCTTTCATCAATCTGTGTTCAAAGATAGGTCGTAAGGAAAGCAGTGCTTCGCGTATTCCTATATTGCTCCGGATCCCCGAGCCAGATTTTCTATTTTGTAAATACATTGCTTTAATTCTGACTGACCGTGGTTCAATAAAATATGAATCTGGCTTTGAAACGTCCTCAAGTTAAGCGACATGCCTACTTTCATTGCGGTTGTGATGCAACTGCCAGAGAAACTGTGATTTGAAAAAAAAAAAAAAAAAAGAAAAAGCAACACGGAGGGAAAACGAGACGTATAGAATGTCTCCATATGAAAGAATAGGTGTTGTGAAGAATTTCTGGTTCAAGGTAAGTAAAGTTAAGATAACATCGTATTCTCGCACAGACCTTCTTAGGAATAGCGATTCGAATTTAAATTCAACTGTCATAGAGTTCATTACACGAAACTACTGTCTCTGCAAGGCAACATTTTTCAGTTGAATCCCTGTTGATTATTGCGGGCATTCACTGTTTTGATTTAGAAAACACTAAATGTATATACCGGACAAAATGGTTAAAATGGCTCTGAGCACTATGGGACTTAACATCTGAGGCCATCAGTCCCCTAGAACTTAGAACTACTTAAACCTAACTAACCTAAGGACATCACACACATCCATGCCCGAGGCAGGACTCGAACTTGCGAACGTAGCGGTCGCGCGGTTCCAGACTAAAGCGCCTACAACCGCTCGGCCAACACGGCCTATACCGGACAATTAATGTAAAAGCATTCTTCCTATTGATGTCAAGTGCGAACATTACACCAAGTTCCTCTGAATAAAGCTTCGATTACAAAAGAAGTCTTCTTGATACTTTCTCATGCAACGAACAGCAGAAGGCCGTACACTATTATCCATCCACATAAATAATTCACCTACACAGCGTAAATTTATTTTTCTACCCTTGGAGAGTAATTCCCAAACTTTGCAGCTGCCAACTTCCTTGGGAGAGATAAATCATTTCTCCCGGCTCTTATTACTTAACTCAGCATCTAGAGGAGTTTAAAAACTCGCCGGGCCTTAATGAAAGTAAATTTAAATTATCTGATACCAATGAAAAATCTTTAGCAACGGAGGAATTTCGCCTTTTTGAAAAGATGCGCTCTATCGCCCTTATTAGGAAACAAATGTCTAGAAGCGAAAGAAATTTCCTCTGCCCGTAAGGAGCTTAGCTCTCTCAGCTAAGGAAGGCGAGCTGCCAAAATACCCTGTGGAGCATTATATCAACTCATTAATTCGTCCCGTTCTCCCGATTAATCTTTGAACGTCTTGTCTTTTCTTCTAAGAACTTGAGCAAAAAAGAAAGGAAAGCGGAGATTCAGGGGCCGCATGGAATCTAACTCTGTGAACTTATAATCACGGCTGATACGTTTGCCCTTCACGTGCGTCGCCATTTATCGTGTTATTACAAATAAACCGTTTGGCGTGCATTAACAAAAGCAAACTTCGCTCACCAAGTGCAAGTGAACTCCGAATCATCTCTGTAATACAACTCTGATGAGCTGCACACTTCAGAGCTTAGAAAGTACGCCATTTTAAATTTTACCTGAATAATGCTTCCGTCATGCACTGTATTTCTACTTCATACGGCATTGTTTAATGGATAGAGGAGCACATTTACTCACAAAATAATCAACGTTACGAGAACGAATACCGCTTTCGACTATTAACTTAAATGTACGCACGAGCTATACACACACTAACACGTGTCTATTGCGCTCCATTACTCATCGGAGCATTGTGAGGGTGTATACACGAAGCCACAGCAAGAGAACAGGTGACAAATTAAATGAATTCTAATATTAACAGGAATCTGCTAAGGCGTGCCATGGATGTGACAAACTGAGGGAGCCTTTCTGCTGTGAAGCACGTGGCACGTCCCAACTACCGATCACCTGTGTCTCAGTTACTACAGTCGCTTATAATGATAAGTGTAGGCAGCATCACATCGAGGAAGCAGGGTACGGAAAACGGAATTTCTGTGCAGAGTTGCATTCGGCTGCCACTTCTCTTGCCATGATAACATGACATAATGCCGAAATATGTAATAGATTTTATGTCCTGTCGTAATGGTCAGCGTATAAAAATGAACTACGATCAGTTGCAATACGAAGTTAAGTGGTAAAATTCAGCTGTGACTGACACTGCACGTACCCATCGGTGCCTGTTGATACACAAGCCGCTATAATATTTAGAAATGACATGTGGTTTTAATTTTATTTCATACAAACATTTATAAAGTACATCGTGACCGTATCGATATATCGTTAATAGTATAGTCGGACACTTAAGGATCTTTCTGTTTACTAAGGAGAAATACACGAATTTATTTACGATGAAGGTCAACTGTCAGTTCGTAAACAAATTACTGACAATCTGTACGTATTCTTGCATTTCCGTGTGCTTTCTGGCGTCGCAACAGGAGAGACTGTATACCTTCTTAATTTTCTGTAATAGGTAGCACCTCATGCCACAGACGGCAAGATTTACATGTAACTGTTACAAGTAAATAAATGTCGTAAGTGGGAGCCAAATCGGAATTTCTATGCATCTACAGTGAAGAACCAAACTCAGACCACCATTTACACGCAATATTTCTCAGATGCGACATGTTGGACTCTAGAGCGTACACAGCGAAGCGTGAAACTGCGTTACACATCTACTAATAGGACAGAACACAATTACACGTGTTACCACGACATATTTAAGCAAATCGCTCCACTAAAAAGAAAAAAAAGGAAGTGTCAAATGTCAAATATTTTTTGTTTTAAGTGTGTGAAAAATCACTAATCCCACACTTGCACATTGGCACGTGCTAAAAACTTGTTTTTTTTTTTTATCTTGAACTGTTTTTTAAATATAGGAGAAGGCCATGCCATATGGAACATGATATACATACAGTACACACCACCACAATCAAAACATTTCTCTCACACTGACTGACTATTTTACCTCTGACTGTCCTCTTGAGCAAGTTGCTTCGTATCTTGCTCTTCTCCAAGAGGAGACATAAAATAAAAACTGTGTAAATATTTTAATTCAAAGCATCTAGTAAAGTGCATAGATTCTCTGCTTTAATAATATTCAATGGTATGACAACTTTCTTGTGAATTTTATCCATTATGGATGATGCTGAAGTCCATGACTTTCTTTACAGGATGTAGAAAAATATACGCTACCAGTCGTAGTTGAAGGTGATTTACTGTAGACACAACCAGTTTCGGGTTTGTGCCAGTTTATTTTCATATACTTATATAGATATGATGTCTGTTCTTCCGGCCATGTCCGAAAGAACAGACCCCATTGATGACCTGCAGCCGTCTAGAACGAAATTAGAATTATATTAATACCTTCCGCTGCTCACGGGCGTTGATATACATCAACGGGGACAGCTGAAAATGTGTGCCCCGACCGGGACGCGAACCCGGGTTCTCCTGCTTAACGTGGCAGACGCTCTATCCATCTGAGGCACCGAAGGCACAGTGGATAGAGTGACTGCAGGGACTATCTCGAGCACGCCTCCCGCGAGACTCACATTCTCACCTTGTATGTCCACACACTACATCCGCAGTGTCCCACACCAACACACTCATTACTTGTGGAAGACATTCTTACCAAGTCCCGTAAGAGGTCGGAGAATATGTGTGCATCCGCACAGAAGAAGGTCATGGCCGGTATTGCCAGAACTACATACTTATATGGATACGGTGTCTGTTCTTTCGGACATGTCACACAGTTTTCGAATTTTTTTCAAAACCATTTGTTCTTAGTATGCAACAGAAAATTATTTTCTATTTATCACTTGGCTTTATTTTGAATTCTGGCTTCTTTTTGTCACTTGAATTTATTTTGAATTCTTCTGTTATTTTTAAGAGGCGTGAATATTGTTAACGATGACTCTGCACTCTTTGATGAAATAAGTGCTTTAGTAACATGATAAACTCTACAACTTCGGTAGGGAAAAGAATTACTTAGAAATGGCACCAGTATGTGACTTGTAGTGTTGTGTGCAACGAATTTTCGGAAGTGGTACAGTACTATTTTGCCGTAAGTGCACATAACGTAGCTTCAGAGAGAGTATTTTCTAAAAAAGGTCCAAATAAATGAAAAAAATGTGAAATAAATCACGTTATCTGGATTCCCCCATGCCTTTTGTGTAACATCCAACACGGTTTGCAGTCACCCATTTAGGACTGCATATCCTGTAACGAAAGGGCTTAAGTATCAGTGTTTGCCTTTACAAAACGCATCACCATTGATTTATTCGTTACATTAAAATTTCCCTTTGCGTCAGCATGAAACCACGTCCCTTTACTTATTAACGAACAATAATTAGTTTCTGATGACTGTTTGTCCCATTTAACGGTTTTTTGCTAAAAGATACGCACGTGGATTGTAGGACCACGAGCAGTACTTTCTCTTACGCAGTATTTTCGGCTGCATTGTAAATACTGGTGTTACAGTTTGTCCCTGAACACAGTTCCGCCAGCACAACGATTTCAGATTATTAGCTGTTCGTAGTTTCTTTATTACAGGATCACCCACACCGGTTTCGCGTTGATATAATCGCATCTTCAGGTGTATAACCCATGAAAAAATATAATACTAATTAGAAGGTATAATGGTGGTCAAAATAGGGCAGTTAACCAGAAACACAGAGGAGCAGATATTTACATAACTGATTTAACAGTCGATCGCTCAAAATGCGGTTCCCAACGTTCGGATAGGGTTCGAATGGCCAGAACCGCCTAAATTGGATGGTTACAAATTGAAACAACGAAAATTCCAGTGGGTAGCAGGGATAGGCAGTTTAATTGACATAAGCACAGAAAGCTGCTGGTATGGACCTAAAAAAAGAAGTTGAACTAAGACCTTGGAGGAAAACTATACGGAATAAACCAATGTTTGGATAGAGAAATATAAAAACTCTCCAGTAGAGATAAATCAACAAATGAACTCAAAAGCCACATTATGGAGGCGTGACTATGCCTGAAGTAGGAAGGCGAGGCAATGTAACAGACCAGTTGAGGGCAGTTTCAATAAATAACACTATGCCATCCGGAACAGTTTGCAAACAGTGATACTGAAAGCTACTTACTGCAGGTCTTCATGCCGAAGATAATGGGGAAACAAAAAGATGGCAAACTATGAAAGAAAACAACTACAATAAAAACATGTTAGTGCAGGAAAACCACAGCATCTGGTAACAAGAAAGGTAATAAAATACCACTGATGATTCCGAAGCTTCAGCGAAACGTGTTTGGCAAGTAAAAGAAAAGATCAAAATTGTGTTTTGCTTAAGGTGGACACATTGCAAAAACAAATTAATTGTTAGGCATTTAAGGAAATTTACAAGGCAACGGTTAGATTTCACAGTGAACTTTTCCAGTTGACTAAATTGTAGCACTTTACGTTTCATTCAGAGAAAAATCGCTCTGGATTCTCTCTCTTTATCACAGCTACAGTAATAAACGAGGAAGCTATCCCTAACCACAAACACAGTGCTTTTTTTTGCTACCCTTGAAGACCTCCATTTACACTTGCCGGCACGAAACGGATGTAAAAGCCGGAGCTTTCAACCTGCGTCATTTTAGCGAGCCTTTTTTTTTACACCGTCGCTACCCCCTTTGCCCCGCGCTGCCCGATTTCCCTCTCACCCACCGTCTCCCTCTTTTTACTCCCCTTTTTTGGTAGCGGTGCGGGAGAAAAATGAGATGATGTCGCTATCACGATAACAAGATAGCCTGCCGGTTCGATAAAATAACCACGTGTCGCGGCGACGGGTATCAATAATTCAAGAGCAAACGAGGCGCGGCAACACAAAAAGAGTAGCAGGGGGGGTGGGGTGGTGGAGGTCTGTGGCGGGCCCCCGCGGACCAGTGTGCCCGTTGTTTATTCACCGGGCAGGCCAGACGGCCAGCATTATTCAGCAAGCAGGGGCGCAGATGCCGTGCGGGTTGCTGCGGGTTATCCTATCGGGCCAGCGATCTGCGCGGGCTGCAGACATCTGCCCCTGCGGACCGCCTCCGCCGCCTGACACACTGGCAGCGCTGCACACCTATAAGCTCGCATCGACCGAGCCAGCTGCTCTGCAGTGTCGGCACACAGAACACCCAGGGAGAGTGAGACGACCGCCCTGCTTTGCAATGGGACCGATCAAGGCTCGTGTTTATGATGTATTGTACACTACTGGCCATTAAAATTGCTACACCAAGAAGAAATGCAGATGATAAATTCATTGGAAAAATATATTATACTAGAACTGACATGTGATTACATTTTCACGCAATTTGGGTGCGTAGATTCTGAGAAATCAGTACCCAGAACAACTACCTCTGGCCGTAATAACAGCCTTCATACGCCTGGGCATTGAGTCAAAGACAGCTTGGATGGTGTGTACAGGTACAGCTGCCCATGCAGCTTCAACACGATACCATAGATCAACAAGAGTAGTGACTGGCGTATTGTGACGAGCCAGTTGCTCGGCCACCATTGACCAGATGTTTTCAGTTGGTGAGAGATATGGAGAATGTGCTGACCAGGGCAGCAGTCGAACATTTTCTGTATCCAGAAAAGCCCGTACAGGACCTGCACCTTGCGGTCGTGCATTATCCTGCTGAAATGTAGGGTTTAGCAGGGATCGAATGAAGGGTACAGTCACGGGTCGTAACACATCGGAAATGTAACGTCCACTGTTCAAAGTGTCGTCAATGCAAACAACAGGTGACTGAGACGTGTAGACGGCCGGAGTGGCCGTGCGGTTCTAGGCGCTACAGTCTGGAACCGAGCGACCGCTACGGTCGCAGGTTAGAATCCTGCCTCGGGCATGGATGTGTGTGATGTCCTTAGGTTAGTTAGGTTTAATTAGTTCTAAGTTCTAGGCGACTAATGACCTCAGAAGTTAAGTCGGATAGTGCTCAGAGCCATTTGAACCATTTTTTGAACTGAGACGTGTAAACAGTGGCACCCCATACCATCACGCCGGGTGATACGCCAGTATGGCGATGACGAATACACGCTTCCAATACGCGTTCACCGCGATGTCGCCAAACACGGATGCGACCATCATGATGCTGTGAACAGTACCTGGATTAATCCGAAAAAAATGACGTTTTGCCATTCGTGCACCCGGGTTCGTCGTTGAGCACACCATAGCAGGCGCTGCTGTCTGTGATGCAGCGTCGAGGGTAACCGCAGCCATGGTCTCCGAGCTGATAGTCCATGCTGCTGCAAACGCCGTCGAACTGTTCGTGCAGATGGTTGTTGTCTTGCAAACGTCCCCATCTGTTGACTCATGGATCGAGACGTGGCTGCACGATCCGTTACAGCCATGCGGATAAGATGGCTGTCATCACGACTGCTAGTGATACGAGGCCGTTGGGATCCAGCACGGCGTTCCGTATTACTCTCCTGAACCCATCGATTCCATATTCTGCTAACAGTCATTGGATCTCGACCAACGCGGGCAGCAATGTCGCGATACGATAAACTGCAATCGCGATAGGCTACAATCAGACCTTTATCAAAGTCGGGAACGTGATGGTACGCATTTCTCCTCCTTATACAAGGCAGCACAACAAAGTTTCACCAGGCAGCGTTGTCAACTGCTGTTTGTGTATGAGAAATCGGTTGGAAACTTCCCTCGTGTCAGCACGTTGTAGGTGTCGCCACCGGCGCCAACCTTGTGTGAATGCTCTGAAAAGCTAATCATTTGCATATCACAGCATCTTCTTCCTGTCGGTTAAATTTCACGTCTGTAGCACGTCATCGTCGTGATGTAGCAATTTTAATGGCCAGTAGTGTACATATAGATGCATACAAACAATTAGGGTACTCGATACACACAAATACTCGATTCACCTACAAGGGGAGTCCACCACGTTGGAATCACGGATTTACTTCAAACTTTGTACACCTTTAGTAGCCCCTTAAAACAACATAATTTACAAGCAGTAAGGTGTACTACTCTGGCAATTCCAAGAAATTTGCAAGACACGTTCTACGCCTCTATTATGTAACTGATGTATCTATTCGTAGCTGCAGGACGTTAGAGATCATGGTGATCAAGTTCGAGCTTCTTAAGACGAACGTGTATGAGGCGCCGATTCGACTCCAGCTCAAACCCTCATTTTCGTAGTACATGTGTAAATTCCACGATATTCAAAAAATTTGTACCTTGCTACTTTAGAAATACCGCGCCGCTACGCGGGTTAACTACCAAACGGGGCCTGGCTCTGTGTCTGCAACTCGAAGCGTCGAGGTGGAGGTGCAGAGTAGGTCCGGGTAAGTTATCAGACTGCATGCAGTCGCAAATCACGACAGGCATACATTTTCAGGAAAACTCTATGCGTCTCTTCATTACTTTTCTATAGTTACAAATGTGTTTGTTCTCATAATTAAATTAAATTAAAAATAGTAACTATCCAACTGCAATGACATTACCTAATACTTCATGCAAATACACGAGTTTTTAAATTATATTACCTCTAAAATGTCATATAAATTTCATAAGACGACCAGTGGTGAAAGAAATGTAAATTAAAAATTGGGTTTGACTGGGAGCCGAACCGTCGCTTCGTACACTTCCGTCTTACAATGCTAAAACGCTAACCACTTTTTTTTTTTGTTGATCTCATTTTGTTCTATACTGTCCGTTGAAATTGTTCGTGGTGGACGTCCGATGATACTCGTACAGGTTGTTCGTTGATCCGTTCACTCAGCTTTTTTTTAAATTTATTTTCACCCTCCACGCTGCCCTCCAATGTTAAATTTGTGATCCCTTGATGCCTCAGAACATGTCCTACCAACCGGTCCCTTCTTCTTGTCAAGTTGTGCCACAAACTCTCTAACATTCTGCGTGGTGTCTGTCTGTTCTAAGTCGTATCTCCCTACCACTTTCGCGCAACGACGCTCTGAGCGTGTTTTTTAGGGAATTGACTAGTTTGAACCTGGGACCTGTTGCTGGTAAGGAGACGCCAGACCACACGTGACATGTAGAGTTCAGAGGAGTTCAGTGAGACTAGCGATGATATAACCGAATACTTAATGATTTCAGCGTCAGCTCCACTGCACTCCCTGTAAAAGAATCTTAATACTAATTAAATTTAGTGGAAGGGGTTCAAGGCCTTCCAATTTTTAGTTAGCTGGTAAAATAACGTCGAAAAAGCAGTTAAGTTTACTACTGGAAATTTTATTCTACTCACAAAACATTGTCTATAAATTGCTCTATTGATAACAGGAAATATTTTAATACAGGATGATAAAAACCAACTGCGTTCAACAAAAATGTGAACGAATATTCCCTGAGTGGTTTACCAAGTTCTACAATGGATTGAAGGATGACCTATGCCATATCACATCTATAATCTAGGTTTAAATTAAGTTTCACAAAAGAGAAAACTATCAAAATGGTCTACAGTGACGCTCAATTATCTTTAATTACTTATCTAACTTGTCGTGAATTACAGTGGCTGATGTGGCTTCTCAATAATTATATAATAGAAAAATTATCGTGTTTCAGATTTTAGCTTATGTAGCAAATGTGAATACCATGAGCTTCAATTGATGATCGACACTAGTATTACGTAAAAAGGGGATGTAATAGATGAGACTTCAGCAGTTCTGAGTGAAGCCTTATGCGCTCAAAAATGCGGCATCCCGTGCGTCCATTACCTTGTCGGTGTTCATCAGGGGGCGGCGGCTGGCGCAGCTCCATACAGCTCGCCGTCTCGCAAGCCACTCTCTCCTAACTTCTCCTTACTACAATTTACCGAAGTTGGTTTTAAAAAATCTATCTGGCTGTGTTTTCATCTGACCAATCCGGGTCTCAATGTTAACCTTAAGCTCCACCTACAAAAATTCTGTCTATCCAATGAGAAACGTTATACTTTTCGTGGTGAGGCAATGTTTTTAAAGTTTGCAACGTTACAGAAATGCGAAAAAGTCTCACGCTAAAACTTGCAGCTGGTGTGGCCCTTTTAGTGTTATTATAAGATCTATACTGTTCTTCTGGAGGGCTCTATCTTTTAACATGGGCTGGGAGGGGGTAGTCCTGGCGGTTACTTTTCGTGGTGGGGCAATGGTATTAACGTTTGCAACGTAACAGAGACGTGAAAAAGTCTCACGCTAAAACTTGCGGCTGGTGTGGCCCTTTTTGTGTTATCGTAAGATCTATACTGTTCTTCTGGAGGGCTCTAGCTTTTAACATGGGCTGGGGGGTGGTCCTAGCGGTTACTTTTCGTGGTGGGGCAATGTTTTGTAGTTTTGCAACGTAACAGAGACGCGAAAAAGTCTCACGTTAAAACTTGCGGCTGGTGTGGCCCTTTTAGTGTTATCGTAAGATCTATACTGTTCTTCTGGAGGGCTCTAGCTTGGTGGTCCTGGTGGTTAGCTGGCAACGTGGGTGTCCGTCCCTTATCGTAGGGCCTTCTAGCTTAACACGGTTCTGTTCTAGGCTTCTGTTCTCGTTTCTCCCCTCGGAAGTGTGTCTGTCTCACGGTGGGAAGGTATGACATGCATTTAGGCATTCTTGTGTTAGTCTGTGGTATTCCATTTGCTTACTCGTTACTCGTATTACTTTGGTTAATTTAATGTCACGATTTATTCGGAGCTATGTGACATAGTACTGGATTTGCTTATCATGTCAGGGTTTTCATGGAAGGTGTTGGATTTGCCTGACACCTTACAACTCCTCTTCTCCCCAATTCTATGCAATACCTCCTCATTAGTTATGTGATCTACCCATCTAATCTTCAGCGTTCTACTGTAGCACCACATTTCGAAAGCTTCTGTTCTCTTCTTGTCCAAACTATTTATCGTCCATGTTTCACTTCCATACATGGCTACACTCCATACAAATACTTTCAGAAACGACTTCCTGTTTCTCAAATCTATACTCGATGTTAACGAATTTCTCTTCTTCAGAAACGCTTTCCTTCCCATTGCCAGTCTATATTTTATTTTGATGACCATCATCAGTTATTTTGCTCCCTAAATAGCAAAACTCCTTTACTACTTTAAGCGTCTCATTTCCTAATCTAATTCCCTCATCACCACCCGACTTAATTCGACTACATTCCATTATCCTCGTTTTGCTTTTGCTTTTGTTGATGTTCATTTTATATCGTCCTTTCAAGACACTGTCCATTCCGTTCAACTACTCTAACAAAATTACAATGTCATCTGCGAACCTCAAAGTTTTTATTTCTTCTCCATGGATTGTAATACCTACTCCGAATTTTTCTTTTGTTTCCTTTACGGTATGACTGCCGAAAACTTTCAACAACTGACCCCGTGAGTACTAGATGACAAACGATGGAAGGAACGCTACGCATGTGACTGAGATAGTGAGTGTACAAAAACATTTTTAACGCTTTGCCAATCTTAGCCACGTTTCGTTCACAGCCCTCCCACTTGGAATCTCCTTCTTTTCCCCATTCGGGCTTACTTGTTTGTTTATGTTTTGTTTAACCCTTTGAGCAACACTAGTTTCTGACGCAAACCTAGGTTTTTCTCATTTTAATTGGGAGTAAAGTCCTCGCAGGACACGATGACCGGTGTGCAGTGGCCAGTTTTCGTCCAAAGCAATGAGCGAGTTCGTTCGATTGTTGGGAAGGGGAGCCGACAAGTGTTTGCCCCCTCGGACCCAACCATGCAGAGGTAACACAATCGACATCTCTGCACAGGAAGGAACCGACGCAAATACAAGTCGTCGATGAGACGACCGACCGAACGACCAACCAACGATCGTCCCCACTGGTACTGGCTGTGCGCACCTCCCTGGAGCTCCGTCCCCAATTGCACTGCTGCTGTATCCAGACCGTCCTCCTGGTCCGTCTCCGACGGACTGCCAGACACACGATGACCCGGAAATACTGTCGGTCGCCCAGAGATAGTACGACAGTGCACTAATTGGTACGCGCTGCTGCTGCCGCTCACGGGCAGGCAAGACAGCAAATCAGTGACACCGGTAATTGAAATTAAAGTAACGAGGCGACTGTATGGTAAAAACAAGATGTTACACAGTAGATGGCACGAACATGAGCCACGCACGGCAAAAATACTGTATGCGGAGTAACAGGGGAAGCTCTAGAGAGAGAGACAGAGAGAGAGAGAATACGGAAAAGACCTAAAAATTTGGAATGAGGATATGATGAAAGCTGTCAAAGAAAAACAAGATGCATATGTACAATACTTAAGCAATCCCACTACTTAAGCAACCCCACTATTGAAAACACACAATACTATAAGGAGAAAAGAAATAAACCTAAATGCATAGTAAGGAAAGCACATCAGGAACACTGGGAGAGGTTTATTTCTAATATCGAACATGATATCCACGGAAGACAACAAGTGGCGTAGAAGGTTTTAAAAACTTTAAGCACAACAGAAAGAGGGAAGATACAAATAAATAGTATTGAAGAAGAACAGTGGATAAAACATTACAGTGAATTGTGTTATGATCATACAGCCCAAGAAACTGAAATTGAATAACTAGACGACGAAGGATAAGATGAAATACAGTCTGACGAATTATCATCTGCACGAACATCACTTAAGAACAGAAAAGCAACAGGAAAAGACGGCATTAATGCTGAATTATTAAAGTATGGAGGAATGATGCACACCAACGACTGCTACACCTCTTCAACGAATGTTGAAAGAAGAAGAGTATTCCCAAAGACTGGAAAGCACCTAGAGTGATATCAATTTTTAAAAAAGGAGGTAAAAGTCTATGCAGTAATTACAGAGGAATACGTTTAATGGACTCAGCATACAAGGTGTATGCTAAGATTATAAATACAAGACTTAAAAACATAGAAGCAGTACTGCTTGAGGAACAAATGGGTTTTAGGAAAGGACGCTCCACAGTAGATGCAGTTTTTATTCTGCATCAAATAATAGAAAAACGGAGAGACTATACTAAAGAAACACACATTGCTTTTATTGACTTTAAAAAAGCTTTTGACAACGTAAATAGACAGAAACTTTGGGAAATAATGAATCGCGAATATCCAATGCATTTAGTAAATGCGTTAAAAAGTTTATGCGAAGACATAAATATCACTCTATATCTCAATCTACATCTACATCTACATTTATACTCCGCAAGCCACCCAACGGTGTGTGGCGGAGGGCACTTTACGTGCCACTGTCATTACCTCCCTTTCCTGTTCCAGTCGCGTATGGTTCGCGGGAAGAACGACTGTCTGAAAGCCTCTGTGCGCGCTCTAATCTCTCTAATTTTACATTCGTGATCTCCTCGGGAGGTATAAGTAGGGGGAAGCAATATATTCGATACCTCATCCAGAAACGCACCCTCTCGAAACCTGGCGAGCAAGCTACACCGCGATGCAGAGCGCCTCTCTTGCAGAGTCCGCCACTTGAGTTTGTTAAACATCTCCGTAACGCTTTCACGGTTACCAAATAACCCTGTGACGAAACGCGCCGCTCTTCTTTGAATCTTCTCTATCTCCTCCGTCAACCCGATCTGGTACGGATCCCACACTGATGAGCAGTACTCAAGTATAGGTCGAACGAGTGTTTTGTAAGCCACCTCCTTTGTTGATGGACTACATTTTCTAAGGACTCTCCCAATGAATCTCAACATGGTACCCGCCTTACCAACAATTAATTTTATATGATCATTCCACTTCAAATCGTTCCGCACGCATACTCCCAGATATTTTACAGAAGTAACTGATACCAGTGTTTGTTCCGCTATCATATAATCATACAATAAAGGATCCTTCTTTCTATGTATTCGCAATACATTACATTTGTCTATGTTAAGGGTCAGTTGCCACTCCCTGCACCAAGTGCCTATCCGCTGCAGATCTTCCTGCATTTCGCTACAATTTTCTAACGCTGCAACTTCTCTGTATACTACAGCATCATCCGCGAAAAGCCGCATGGAACTTCCGACACTATCTACTAGGTCATTTATATATATTGTGAAAAGCAATGGTCCCATAACACTCCCCTGTGGCACACCAGAGGTTACTTTAACGTCTGTAGACGTCTCTCCGTTGATAACAACATGCTGTGTTATGTTTGCTAAAAACTCTTCAATCCATCCACACAGCTGGTCTGATATTCCGTAGGCTCTTACTTTGTTTATCAGGCGACAGTGCGGTACTGTATCGAACGCCTTCCGGAAGTCAAGAAAAATAGCATCTACCTGGGAGCCTGTATCTAATATTTTCTGGGTCTCATGAACAAATAAAGCGAGTTGGGTCTCACACGATCGCTGTTTCCGGAATCCATGTTGATTCCTACATAGTAGATTCTGAGTTTCCAAAAACGACATGATATTCGAGCAAAAAACATGTTCTAAAATTCTACAACAGATCGACGTCAGAGATATAGGTCTATAGTTTTGCGCATCTGCTCGACGACCCTTCTTGAAGACTGGGACTACCTGTGCTCTTTTCCAATCGTTTGGAACCTTCCGTTCCTCTAGAGACTTGCGGTACACGGCTGTTAGAAGGGGGGGCAAGTTCTTTCGCGTACTCTGTGTAGAATCGAATTGGTATCCCGTCAGGTCCAGTGGACTTTCCTCTGTTGAGTGATTCCAGTTGCTTTTCTATTCCTTGGACACTTATTTCGATGTCAGCCATTTTTTCGTTTGTGCGAGGATTTAGAGAAGGAACTGCAGTGCGGTCTTCCTCTGTGAAACAGCTTTGGAAAAAGGTGTTTAGTATTTCAGCTTTACGCTTGTCATCCTCTGTTTCAATGCCATCATCATCCCGGAGTGTCTGGATATGCTGTTTCGAGCCACTTACTGATTTAACGTAAGACCAGAACTTCCTAGGATTTTCTGTCAAGTCGGTACATAGAATTTTACTTTCGAATTCACTGAACGCTTCACGCATAGCCCTCCTTACGCTAACTTTGACATCGTTTAGCTTCTGTTTGTCTGAGAGGTTTTGGCTGCGTTTAAACTTGCAGTGAAGCTCTCTTTGCTTTCGCAGTAGTTTCCTAACTTTGTTGTTGTACCACGGTGGGTTTTTCCCGTCCCTCACAGTTTTACTGGGCACGTACCTGTCTAAAATGCATTTTACGATTGCCTTGAACTTTCTCCATAAACACTCAACATTGTCAGTGTCGGAACAGAAATTTTCGTTTTGATCTGTTAGGTAGTCTGAAATCTGCCTTCTATTACTCTTGCTAAACAGATAAACCTTCCGCCCTTTTTTTATATTCCTATTAACTTCCAAATTCAGGGATGCTGCAACGGCCTTATGATCACTGATTCCCTGTTCTGCACTTACAGAGTCGAAAAGTTCGGGTCTGTTTGTTACCAGTAGGTCCAAGATGTTATCTCCACGAGTCGGTTCTCTGTTTAATTGCTCGAGGTAATTTTCGGATAGTGCACTCAGTATAATGTCACTCGATGCTCTGTCCCTACCACCCGTCCTAAACATCTGAGTGTCCCAGTCTATATCTGGTAAATTGAAATCTCCACTTAAGACTATAACATGCTGAGAAAATTTATGTGAAATGTATTCCAAATTTTCTCTCAGTTGTTCTGCCACTAATGCTGCTGAGTCGGGGGGTCGGTAAAAGGAGCCAATTATTAACCTAGCTCGGTTGTTGAGTGTAACCTCCACCCATAATAATTCACAGGAACTATCCACTTCTACTTCACTACAGGATAAAATACTACTAACAGCGACGAACACGCGACCACCGGTTGCATGCAATCTATCCTTTCTAAACACCGTCTGTACCTTTGTAAAAATTTCGGCAGAATTTATCTCTGGCTTCAGCCAGCTTTCTGTACCTATAACGATTTCAGATTCA
Organism: Schistocerca cancellata; assembly: GCF_023864275.1. Taxonomy (NCBI): domain Eukaryota; kingdom Metazoa; phylum Arthropoda; class Insecta; order Orthoptera; family Acrididae; genus Schistocerca; species Schistocerca cancellata. The sequence continues at coordinate 1,210,769,745 of NC_064626.1, forward strand.
GTGCTTTCTATCAGCGCTTGAAGTTCCGGTACTTTACCAACGCAGCTTCGACAGTTTACAATTACAATACCAATTGCTGCTTGGTCCCCGCATGTTCTGACTTTGCCCTGCACCCGTTGAGGCTGTTGCCCTTTCTATGCTTGCCCGAGGCCATCTAACCTAAAAAACCGCCCAGCCCACGCCACACAACCCCTGCTACCCGTGTAGCCGCTTGTTGCGTGTAGTGGACTCCTGACCTATCCAACGGAACCCGAAACCCCACCACCCTATGGCGCAAGTCGAGGAATCTGCAGCCCACAAGGTCGCAGAACCGTCTCAGCCTCTGATTCAGACCCTCCACTCGGCTCTGTACCAAAGGTCCGCAGTCAGTCCTGTCGACGATGCTGCAGATGGTGAGCTCTGCTTTCATCCCGCTAGCGAGACTGGCAGTCTTCACCAAATCAGATAGCCGCCGGAAGCCAGAGAGGATTTCCTCCGATCCATAGCGACACACATCATTGGTGCCGACATGAGCGACCACCTGCAGATGGGTGCACCCTGTACCCTTCATGGCATCCGGAAGGACCCTTTCCACACCTGGAATGACTCCCCCCGGTATGCACACGGAGTGCACTTTGGTCTTCTTCCCCTCCCTTGCTGCCATATCCCTAAGGGGCCCCATTACGCGCCTAACGTTGGAGCTCCCAACTACCAGTAAGCCCACCCTCTGCGACCGCCCGGATCTTGCAGACTGAGGGGCAACCTCTGGAACAGGACAGGCAGCCATGTCAGGCCGAAGATCAGTATCAGCCTGAGACAGAGCCTGAAACCGGTTCGTCAGACAAACTGGAGAGGCCTTCCGTTCAGCCCTCCGGAATGTCTTTCGCCCCCTGCCACACCTTGAGACGACCTCCCACTCTACCACAGGTGAGGGATCAGCCTCAATGCGGGCAGTATCCCGGGCAACCACAGTTGTAGCCCGATCGGGGGATGCGTGGGACGAGCTGGCCGTCCCCGACAAACCCCCATCCGGACCCTCACAGTGATGCCCATTGGCAACAGCCTCAAGCTGTGTAACCGAAGCCAACACTGCCTGAAGCTGGGAGCGAAGGGATGCCAACTCAGCCTGCATCCGAACACAGCAGTTGCAGTCCCTATCCATGCTAAAAACTGTTGTGCAAAGAACGTCTGAACTAATCTACAGAGAGCGCAAACAAATCGACACAAAATTTAAACGGTTATTAAAATACGAGATTGCCTAGTAAATGCAGTAATGCTGCCACTTGTGCACTGCTGACACACTGCTCGGCGGCGGAAGGAGACTACGCGAATTTACACTATTGAGGTACTAAAACGCGATGCTACAACTCTCAAATACTATAATATGCCCGAAATTTATGAATTTAACAATGCAAGTAACAAAAACACGCAAAGAAATTAAGAATTAAACTATGTAACAAATGAGTGAGCTAGGAGTATACGACTTGCTGCTGCAGCTGCTTATCCAACGGCGGCAGGGAGCACACTGCAATGGTAAAACAACTAATGAGGTACCAACTAACAAAGGGGTACGAGAAGGCTGCTGCATCTCTCCAACTTTGTTCAACATCTACATTAATGAAATAATACATATATGGAAATTAGAATTTCAGAAAGGCACCTACGTAGACACGAACATTCTTTTAAATAATTTACTATATGCTGATGATGCAGTGATCCTAGCATATAAGGAAGATGACCTTCAGAAAGGAATCTACTTGCTAAAAAAATAAGTGCAAAATTTAACATGGAAATTTCAAAAGTAAAAACTAAGACAATAGCCTCCATGGGGAAAGAACCGATTAGAACCAAAATAGTGATAGATCAGAAGGACCGGCCGCAGTGGTCTAGCGGTTCTGGGCGCTCAGTCCGGAACCGCGCGACTGCTACGGTCGCAGGTTCGAATCCTGCCTCGGGCATGGATGTGTGTGATGTCCTTAGGTTAGTAAGGTTTAAGTAGTTCTAAGTTCTAGGGGACTGATGACCACAGATGTTAAGTCCCATAGTGCTCAGAACCATTTGAACCATTTTTTTAGGTCAGAAGATTTTAGAGCAAGTAAACCATTTCAGTTACCTCGGATGTGAAATGACATACGGCTATGGCAGCGATAGTGAAATTAAACTTAGTAAAGTCAGCCAGTTAGGCGGAACAATTAACAGACACCTAAACAACAAAACCAGGAAATACACTCAAATTAAATTTTACAAAACTGTCACAATTCCCACACTACTCCATGGAAGTGAGACCTGGGTGATTTCCAGAAGCAAGAAAGCCAGATCCAGGCACAAGTAACAAAATTCCTTAGTGGTGTTAAAGGTTCCACAAGAGAAGAAATCAAAATATTAGAGAAGAACTGCAAATCTTTAGCTTCAATGGTAAAATTCGAAGTTAAAGGAGGAAATGGAATGAACATCTACAAAGAATGCAGAGTGAGAGACTTCCCTTAAAGACAAGAAATTATGCCACGGGAGAAGAGACAGAGGAAGACCCCAACAGAGATGGGTACTGTAACTAGAAATGGGCAAAACTGTTCTTTTCAGAGATCGGATCAGAACTGTTCACTCCCTGAAATGAATTAGCTCTTTCTCATGACTCACCACTCATTTACAATAGAAAATAAATGGAAGGCACATTGCCCTTTCAACTTAGTTTATTCCAGTACTATACCTGTATTTTGATCTTATTTGATCCTATTTTGAAGTAACACAGATAATGAGTAAGAATTTTGTATTGTTTATTGAAATTTCCACGATATGACAAAGTTTTTGATTATTGATTTATTTTGCACTATCGTGGTTTTTTGGGTGATCGGAAAATGTTGTAACTTGAGATTTACATTAACAATATATTTGGCTATAATGTATTAAAATTTCATTAACCTCATACAAATACATCGCAAGCCATATATTTTTAAAGTGAACGTTTCCTTCCGAAGACGCCTAAAATCGCAAAATCCGTACCAGAATAAGAAAAAAAAATATAAATTTGACTGTAAAACGAAAGTGCTGCATATAGCCTTACGCAGAATAAAACAAGGAAAATATTGGTGTATCACATTTTGCGAAACGTTTATCGGTTCGCTCGTAATTAAAGCGTAAATTCGAGTGTCCATAATAAAAATCCTATAGTAAGAGGAGTCATCAGGAACCTAATCTGATCAATTTAAACAAATAAAAATAAAATAAAAACAAATGATGTATACATAACATAATAATGTAATATACATAGCGGTATTACTTCGAAGAACAATATCCAGTAGAGACGAACTCCGATGCAGAAGCACTGAGTTGAGCAGGTCGAGCCGCGAGCTGTATTACTACGTGAGCTAAGACTGCAGAGACCAGAGTGACACCTGAGTTGCTTTGCTCAACGCTCTGGCTAGAGTCGAGAATGGTGGGGTGAGCGTTGAGCGGGCGAGTTCCGAGGGAGGGGGGAGCAGTGAACTCACCCGCTCCGAGACAAATTGTCGGTTCCCTTGCGAGCAGGTTGTTGCAAGTAGTTCCTATGTTATCCGCTAGGTGGCTCTCTGTCCTGTTGCTTGCATCAACTGCCCAGAGGGCAGGACGTGCGACTGAAACGATCGCCGACAGAGTGCGATGCGAAGTTAAGCTGCACCAGACACTGCACGCGGCAGACGACGCACAGAGACGGCACGGCATATGTGAAACACAAAATCCAATGGGGCACTGTACAATGCAGGCAGCCAAGGTAGAAGGAGGGCAGAGGCCGGCACTGGCTGTGTTGTGTGGCGTGCACTGTGCTGTGACCAGCAGAGGCGCTGCTGATATGCTCCGTCTCTCTCTCTCTCTCTCCCTCTCTCTGCTGTGGGAAACGTTTGGAGCTACTGTTCTTTTTTTCTGAATCACTGATTGTTCACTCCTTTGAAAGATTCAACTCTATGAATCAGTTCAAGAGCGGATCCCCCATCTCTAACCATAACAGGCAATGTCAGCCTAATACCTGAAGAGAATATGAAGATGATCTTTGGAACAGAATAGATATCGTTGCAAATATGGCAGGATAACATGCTCAATTGTTTTCTCAACATATCATGGCTCGCGTTTTCCAGCAGATGACAGTGCATCCATGAACGAAGTAAGATTATCGTTTGAGCAACGCAAGGCCGGACTGAAGTGGTACTGGAAGTACGATAACATGACGGAGGTACAACGGCAGATGCGTAATGTGTACGAAACTCAGCCGCCAACAGGTACAACAATTTACCGTATTCGGGATAAATTTGAAGCCGACGGTAAAGTTTAGGAGGATGTAAATAAGGAAAAGTCTGGCCGACAGAAGCCGTCAATAAACCCAGCTTCCAGCACTGCTGTTTTACAACATTTTACTAGGTCACCTCGAAAATCTATGAAGCAGGGTGCACGTGACAGCGGGTTAAGTCGATGAAGCGTACGGCGAATTTCTAGGGCTGCAAAGTGGAAAGCGTTTATTCCAGCATCGGTGCACGCTATGAACGAGGACGACCGGGATCGAAGGATGGTGAAGTGTATCTTCATACGCTGCGAACACCAATTTTACCTGCCATTCGAAAGTCTTTGAAAATGAAAGATTTTACCTGAAACAAGATGGCGCTCCGCCTCACTAATACAGAGACAAATGAGCCTACTTGGATGAAAATTTACCTGGACGATGGATAGGTCGAAGAAGACCTGAGTACCCACCACCGTTTCCAGTCCTTCCACCTCTTGAATTCTTCTTATGGGGAACTTTCAAAGACGAAGTTCATCAACAGAAGCCAGTAACATTGAACAAGTGGCGTGAAACCATAGAGACGTCCTGTGCGACTATCACACCGGAAACGCTGATAACCGTAGTTCGGTCAACAATTCAGCGGCATCCACGTTCTTTGCTAATGGGGGTCACATTGAACACATAAAATAACCTTCCCCCGTCAAGAATTGTAGCGGTATGTCATTTTGTTCCTTTAATATTGACTATCAAAGATTGTGTACATTTTTTGGACCCATCCGTACTTGTTTCAGCTCTATATTACATCCAATGGAGCGTCACAGCTCTGTTAAAATACTTCTCAATTGCTGCGAATATTGCACAGTGAGCCGGTCAAGATATTCGCTACACAGGGAATTGCTCTGTATTAATTTAGATAGAACACTGCGGGCTGCGAGTTTTCAGGCTGCAGGTCTTTGTATGTACGAAGTAAAACGAATGGACACATGGGTGTGTGTGTTGTGTGTGTGTGTGTGTGTGTGTGTGTGTGTGTGTGAGTGTGTATGAGTGTGTATGGGTGCGCGGCCGTAAAGCCAAATGAAAGGGAAAAGAGAGAGGAACTGCCTTGTGTCAACGCGGTATTAAAACACAGCGGTACACTTTACAGCAGTATCACAAGATAAACATTGACAACAGACCACAATAAAAGCATATTTACAAACAATTACTTGCCGCATCATTTACTCTCGAGAGTTGCAGCTTGGTAATCACAGATAAACTCTCGTGTTTGGACAGTATAATGAACAATGATGCTAACGGGAGTAGCTCATACATTATAGAGTATTCTAATATAATTTTATGGTGGCAGATAAAGGCATACAAAAAGCCCTTCGGCCCGTAATCCGGCTGTATTTTGATGACTAAATTTTTGAAAGGTACAGTGGTAAACAAGAAAAATTATTTTTATGGGGAAGATAGTCTCTGAATCGTTGAAGATTGCGTATCGTGCACTTCACCAATGAAGAGGTTAGCGTGTTGAGATCTGAGAGCGTCCCCAACCTCACTTTCCGATTTAGTTCTCCACCACAGGAAACCGTTACGATCAGCATCAGCGAATTTTCATGGATTGTTGGTTAAAGTCTTCTCCTAGACTTCACAATATACAACGGATTTTAGCTTCATTCATTCACGTCCTGCCTGACTCATAACGTTTTTTACGTACCCAAAATTTTATAGTTTATTATCACGAGAAGACCCTCAAAGAAGTTTGCTTACTTCATCCTTCACAAAACGAATCTAGTTTAAGATTCAAATGGTTCAAATGGTTCTGAGCACTATGGGACTTAACTTCTGAGGTCATCAGTCCCCTAGAACGTAGAACTACTTAAACCTAACTAACCTAAGGACACCACACACATCCATGCCCGAGGCAGGATTCGAACCTGCGACCGTAGTGGTCGCGCGGTTCCAGACTGTAGCGTCTAGAGCCGCTCGGCCACTCCGGCCTAGTTTAAGACAAAAATATTTTACAAAACTGTCGAATGACTATATCAATTGAAACGGTACAGTAGTTTCCGCTCCTTAAGCAGCAGGTTTCGCTGCTCGCTCGCTCCGAGAAATACAAACGGAGGCGACTGCACCGCCAATTTTATTACACGACGCGGCCGGCCGCGGGTGCAACAGAACCCATGTGGACGGATGGAAAGAAATGTGTCAGGCTTCATAACACATATGTATATGTGTAGTGTATTATGCATTTCTTGTATGTGAATGTGAATCTGAACATGAACTTCCCTAATCCTCCTTACACCTTTCCATAAAGCGTGGCCAAATCTTAGATGGGAAGTAGTTCTGTAGTACAGTAGTGCCAAAGTTACTCCTGGGTAGGGGATGAGAGAGACAGCACAGGCAGGCCATAGTCAAAGACGTTCCAGTGCCACCAGATCTGGGGTGGAGAGGTTGGTCACGGCCAAGTGCTTCGACCATACCTTCCACCGGGGCCCAGGAAGACCTCCGGGTGCCCGTATCCTCCTCACATAGTGGATGTCCCATTTAAAATATTGAGAGACGTTGGTGGTATACATTTGGCCAACGCAAGTCCGTCTTGCCCGTAGAAATGAGCGTGCAGATTAGTATATAATATACCCGAGCTATAAGTTGTAAAACTGTAATATCTGTAAACTGGATCAATTGCTGCAATCGCTGTAAAGTCAAGTAATAATGTTTAAAATAAAAAAATAATCAATTGTCATCAATCTTTAACGTACCCTAAAAATCACAAAGGAGTCAAAGGAATTCATTTAAAATAAAAGATATAGAATGCAGGGACCCACACGCCAACGTGTAAGCCCTCCAGCCCCTTGCCTAGTATCGTACAGAAAGGGCACGCTCTCTAGGTAGCGCTCTCGAGCTCCCCTCCCCAGTTATCCGTTGCGCAAATTTCATTCAGGGCTTGACGATATCAACTTTCATCTGGCGTCCCTAGGCAAGAAGGTTTGACGGTAATCTTTCACTATAAATAAAACAAAAGCGACGGCAGTGGAAGAGAAACAAGTAAGGGGAGTAAACGTAGTCAGGGACCATAACAGAAGTGGCGAATTCGCATATATACCTCGGGACAGATATGTCAATAGACAAAGCCAGTTCAGATGAGGTTCAGAATTAACAGAAATATAACGCTATAAATGGTTGTGCAAGGAGATACCTCAGCAGAACTATGAGGAAACAGAGAACACTATGACTGCACAACGTGGTGGCTAAGCTTGCTCGTATGTATGGCAGTAGAAATTGGATACCAAGAAAAGGAGAGTAGAAAAGAATTGAACCAGCTGAGGTGAAATTTCTGAGGTAACTTCTTGAATTAACGTAAGGAGACAGAATCCGAAGTAGAGACGTTAGGCAGCAGCTAGGGGGGAAAATAACAGTGGTAGAAGAAATTAGGCAATACTATACAAAATGGTATGAACACATCAAAAGGATGCCGCCTGAACGTCTATTAGGTATTACATTTTAACAAAACATGAAGACGAGATATAGGACGGCCTACGAAGAGAAGGGGGCAACAGATCTGTCAAATTCCTTTGATTTCGGAACGGGCTATTACCCGCTCCTTGAAATGGAAGAAGAAGGAGAATAAGAGTATATTTCATAACTTCGTGTGACTCATTGTACCGCTTATTTACATTCAGTTTTATAAGAGTCAGAATGATACGAATTCTTGTGGACTCTCTCCCATCCATTAATTCACGTTCTATTGTTATCAGGATACTTCCTTACGCCACCTCTTGAGTAACTCTCAATTTTTCGACGCTTTGGCCATCTAAACCAATATCTCACTGCCGCAGGCTACAACCAGTCGTACTCACTGTTTCTGTCTAGCGATGCTGGATATTTATAGTACAACACGTGTTTTCTTTTTTTTAAAAACTAACTATTCAAGTGTCCTCTTTATTTTGGATACCTTAGACTTCATTGTGGGTTCAAGAACGTACTTCTATCGGTGTGCTACCACACGTAATTCGTTTCTACTGCAGGTAATTTTGTCCAAGCCTAAGAAGTTCCAGTACAGAAAGATGTCACTCCGACACGAGGCAAAACACACGAGAAATGCAATGGAATCATTCCGCACAAAGGTAAAATTTTGTATACTTTTTCCATACCTTTCTTCTTCTCAGGACCTATCGGTTTCCACTAAAACTACACACATCAAAAAAAAGTTTTGCATCACCTTGGTTCCGAGAGCCCCGGAACCTGTACAGAAAATTTGAATAGAGATCAACATAAACATCATTTCCGCCCTTTTCATTGCTCATGAAAACCACACATTGCATGTTGTACCACTATACAGCGAGATCTTCAGAAGTGGTGTTCCAGATTGCTGTACACACCGGTACCTCCAAAACCCAGTAGGACGTCCTCTTCCAGCGATCCATGCCTGTATTCGTCGTGGCATACTATCCACAGTTTCATCAAGGCACTATTGGTAAAGATTGTCCCATTCAAAAATGGTTCAAATGGCTCTGAGCACTATGGGACTTAACATCTATGGTCATCAGTCCCCTATAACTTAGAACTACTTAAACCTAACTAACCTAAGGACAGCACACAACACCCAGCCATCACGAGGCAGAGAAAATCCCTGACCCCGCCGGGAATCGAACCCGGGAACCCGGGCGTGGGAAGCGAGAACGCTACCGCACGACCACGAGATGCGGGCGATTGTCCCATTCCTCAACTGGCGATTCGGCCTAGATCCCTAGAGTAGTTGATGGGTCACTTCGTCCATAAAGAGCCCTTTTCAGTCTATCCCAGGCATGTTCGGTAGGGTTCGTATCTGGTGAACACGCTGACCAATCTAGTCGAGCGATGTTGTTATCCTGAAGCAATTCATTCAAAATATGTGCACGATGGGGGCGCGAATTGTCGTCCATGAAGACGAATGCCTCGCGAATATGCTGCCGACATGGTTCCACTATCGGTCTCAGGATGGCATTCACGCATCATACAGCTGTTACGGTGTTTTCCATGACCGCCAGCGGCGTGCGTCGGTCCCACGTAATGCCACGCCAAAACAGCAGGGAACCTCCAACTTGCAGCACTCGCTGGACGGTGTGTCTAAGGCATTCAGGCTGGCCGCGTTGCCTCCAAACACGTCTCAGACGATTTTCTGGTTGAAGGCATATGCGACACTCATCGGTGAAGAGAACGTGATGCCAATCCTGAGCCGTCCATTCGGCATGTTCGTGGGCCCATCTGCACCGCGCTGCATGGTGTCGTGGTTGCCAAGATGGACTTCGCCATGGACGTCGGGAGTGAAACGGCGCATCACGCATCCTATTGCGCACAGTTTGAGTCGTAACACGACGTTCTGTGGCTGCACGAAAAGCATTATTCAACATGGTGGCGTTGCTGTTAGAGTTCCTACGAGCCATAATCCATAAGTAGCGGTCATCGGCTGCAGTAGTAGCCCTTCGGCGGCCTGAGCGAGGCATATCATCGACAGTTCCAGTCAGGCTGTATCTCCTCCACGTCCGAACAACATCGCTTTGGTTCACTCTGAGACGCCTGGATACTTCCCTTGCTGAGAGCCCTTCCTGGCACAAAGTAACAATGTGGACGCGATCGAACTGCGGTATTGACAGCCTAGACATGATTGAACTACAGACAACACGAGCCGTGTACCTCCTTCCTGGTGGAATGACTGGAACTGATCGGCTGTCGGACCCCTCTGTCTAACAGACGCTGCTGATGCATGGTTGTTTACATCTTTGGGCGGTTTTAGTGACATTTCTGAATAGTCAAAGGGACTGTGTCTGTGATACAATATTCACAGTCAACATCTATCTTCAAGAGGTCTGGGAACCGGGGTATGCAAAACTGTTTTTGATGTGTATAATTCAGTTCATAATTACAATTGTGATACCACACTCTCTGTAATTAGAGATGTCATGTTTATATTTAGGACTCATACAAAGACAATAACTGAACTGAGCTAAAAACTTGTATGAAAGAGTTGTTAGTTATTAAGTACTTATATTTCAATGCCAAGTTTATGTTCGTTCTCGAGGCGATCTAGAGATGACGGTAACTTAACCCTTCGTCGGGCGCAATCGGCCTGACAGGCACAGCTTACGTGTTTTTCTCCCTCTCTCGCCAAGTAGGCGGCGTGGGATTTCCCCGCCACTAGTAGCTTCCTATCTTCAGGTGCTGTTTACAACTCACTCCATTAGTGTTCGCGTGACCCACGTGGAGAGGAGGGGTGACGTTCGTGGCCACTCAAGCTCATTGCTCCTGATCACGTCTCACTTACGAAGTTGCGTATTTTTTGTTCTTTTTCATCAGAGTGCTTATTTTGTTCATTTGATGGATGAGTAACGTGAATTTTGTGAATTATTTACGCTAATATATACTACACTCCTGGAAATGGAAAAAAGAACACATTGACACCGGTGTGTCAGACCCACCATACTTGCTCCGGACACTGCGAGAGGGCTGTACAAGCAATGATCACACGCACGGCACAGCGGACACACCAGGAACCGCGGTGTTGGCCGTCGAATGGCGCTAGCTGCGCAGCATTTGTGCACCGCCGCCGTCAGTGTCAGCCAGTTTGCCGTGGCGTACGGAGCTCCATCGCAGTCTTTAACACTGGTAGCATGCCGCGACAGCGTGGACGTGAACCGTATGTGCAGTTGACGGACTTTGAGCGAGGGCGTATAGTGGGCATGTGGGAGGCCGGGTGGACGTACCGCCGAATTGCTCAACACGTGGGGCGTGAGGTCTCCACAGTACATCGAAGTTGTCGCCAGTGGTCGGCGGAAGGTGCACGTGCCCGTCGACCTGGGACCGGACCGCAGCGACGCACGGATGCACGCCAAGACCGTAGGATCCTACGCAGTGCCGTAGGGGACCGCACCGCCACTTCCCAGCAAATTAGGGACCCTGTTGCTCCTGGGGTATCGGCGAGGACCATTCGCAACCGTCTCCATGAAGCTGGGCTACGGTCCCGCACACCGTTAGGCCGTCTTCCGCTCACGCCCCAACATCGTGCAGCCCGCCTCCAGTGGTGTCGCGACAGGCGTGAATGGAGGGACGAATGGAGACGTGTCGTCTTCAGCGATGAGAGTCGCTTCTGCCTTGGTGCCAATGATGGTCGTATGCGTGTTTGGCGCCGTGCAGGTGAGCGCCACAATCAGGACTGCATACGACCGAGGCACACAGGGCCAACACCCGGCATCATGGTGTGGGGAGCGATCTCCTACACTGGCCGTACACCACTGGTGATCGTCGAGGGGACACTGAATAGTGCACGGTACATCCAAACCGTCATCGAACCCATCGTTCTACCATTCCTAGACCGGCAAGGGAACTTGCTGTTCCAACAGGACAATGCACGTTCGCATGTATCCCGTGCCACCCAACGTGCTCTAGAAGGTGTAAGTCAACTACCCTGGCCAGCAAGATCTCCGGATCTGTCCCCCATTGAGCATGTTTGGGACTGGATGAAGCGTCGTCTCACGCGGTCTGCACGTCCAGCACGAACGCTGGTCCTACTGAGGCGCCAGGTGGAAATGGCATGGCAAGCCGTTCCACAGGACTACATCCAGCATCTCTACGATCGTCTCCATGGGAGAATAGCAGCCTGCATTGCTGCGAAAGGTGGATATACACTGTACTAGTGCCGACATTGTGCATGCTCTGTTGCCTGTGTCTATGTGCCTGTGGTTCTGTCAGTGTGATCATGTGATGTATCTGACCCCAGGAATGTGTCAATAAAGTTTCCCCTTCCTGGGACAATGAATTCACGGTGTTCCTATTTCAATTTCCAGGAGTGTATTTTGAGCTCAACCTTTCACGCACATTGCGCCTGAACACGTAATTATCCTGGTGTTTTCTCTTTTACGCCCCAGATTTTCCACAAATATGGCTCGGAATTACTATGATCTGTCTAACCCACGTCATATCGAGGAAATACAGGATTTGCTGATGTGTGCTGAAGAGGAAGACCCCATGCTGATTGAGGACATTGGGGATGAGAGTGACACTGATTCTGAAGACGAGGTGGAAGAACGTGAAGGAGATTCTGTAACAGAGCAAGATGGTGAGGAGACTGATGAAGATGAAGAAAGAAGGGACAACAAAACAAATAGCTTTTATTTAGGAAGAGACAACAAGACCGCTACGGTCGCAGGTTCGATCCTGCCTCGGGCATGGGTGTCTGATGTCCTTAGGTTAGTTAGGTTTAACTAATTCTAAGTTCTAGGGGACTAATGACCTCAGACGTTAAGTCCCATAGTGCTAAGAGCCATTTTTTTTAGATAATAAGACCATGTGGACCAAAAAGCCACCTAGGAAAAGAAAGCGCAAGGAGTCTCACAACGTCATCACTCACCTTCCTGGAGTCATAGGAAATGCTAAGAATGCTAAAACTGCAGTTGAATGTTGGAATAATATATTCAGTGATGAAATCCTTGATATGATCGTTAGATACACAAACCAATACATGGACACTATCAAGGATCGTTTCTCCAGAGAGAGAGAGACATCAGTTCCACAGATGTAACCGAACTAAGGGCTTTTATTGGCTTTTTGTACCTAGCAGGAGCATAAAGAGGGAACCGTCAAAATCTGGAGGAATTTGGGGCACTGAAGGCGACGGCGTTGAAAAAATCAGCCTCGTGATGAATCTCAAACGATTTAAGAGTCTGATACGTTGCCTTCGTTTTGATGACCGAATGACCAGAACCCAAAGGAAAGAATTTGACCGGCTAGTACCGATTCGTGAAGTTTTCGAAAAGTTTCTGGAAAATTGTCAAAAGTGCTATTCCCCTAGTGAAAACGTCACAATAGACGAAATGCTTACAGGTTTTCGTGGAAGATGTGTTTTTCTGCAGTACATAGCATCAAAACCAAACAAATATGGAATAAAACATTTTTCTCTTGTTGATGCTAAAATAATGTATGCAGTCAACATGGAGATCTACGTTGGATTACAGCCATTGGGTCCCTTCTGTGTCAGCAACAAGCCAAGTGAAGTTGTCAAGAGAATGGCTAAGCCTTTATTTTGATCTGGTCGCAATATTACGGCAGATAACTGGTTTTCTGATTTTGAACTCATCGACTATTTGAAAACAAAAAAAGCTTTCATTTGTTGGAACTGTCAGAAAAAATAAAATGCAATTGCCATCAGAGTTTGTTGAAACAAAAGGGAAGGAACGATACAGCAGCATGTTTGGCTTTAATGATGGGAAGGTTTTGGTTTCCTACATACCACGCCAGAACAAAAATGTGATTCTTGTATCTTCGTTGCACAATGACGCTGCTACTGATACCGAATGTGGAGAGAAAAATAAACCACAAATTGTTACTTTCTACAATTCAACAAAAGGTGGTGTTGATACTGTAGATCAGATGTGTGCTACTTTCAGTGTCAGCCGAAACACAAAGCGCTGGCCAATGATAATTTTTTTCGCAATGCTGAATGTGAGTGGTATTAACTACAGGTAATTTCTCTTGGAAATCAACTGGAGAATATGCGTAGAGGAGTGTACCTAAAATCACTGTCACATCAACTTGTTCTTGGAGAGCTACACAGAAGAAGTATGAAAAAGGTTGGAATCCCCTCCAGCTTGCAAAGTCGGCTCAAAAGATTTATCCCCACTGAAGATAGAGAGGAATCACCACGTTTACCACGTCCAAAAAGACGTAGATGCACCACCTGCACTACAGAAACGGCTCGCAGAAGGATGTCAAACTATGAATGTAAAAACTGCCATAATGCAATCTGCCTATCCCACTCAAATATGGTCTGCCAACTTTGCTTTTCTGTGTTCCAGTGCGTTCCTTCTGGTAATTCTGAATGAGTGTGAAAGACACCAGCATCAAAAAAGTGGCTTACAATTGGAGTTTTTTATTAAATTTACTGTTTATTAAAATTTATGTACTAAAAACTGTAACTGTTTGGTGGTGGTTTCAAAATTTCAGTCCTTTCAATTTTGTTACTTTTGTGGTTAATGAAATTTTTTTTCATCCACTTTCGTATGTTCTGTCTCTACACATTCCCATGAAAGTAACTGATTACGTTTAGGGTACTTAAGTTGAGAATCTGAGATAATAGGTGATTTCAAAATCTGTGCCTGTCAGGCTCATTGCGCCCGAACTCAGGAGTCCCAGAATTGCGCCTGACCGAGGGTTAATTAAGTCTTTATGACATAGGTTTAGTTCTGCACCGTTTTTGCAGCTCAGTATATGTTAGCATTAATAACTTACCGATTGTCACTAACATGGTCGTTTTCTTTGAAAACAGTGCTCTTCATGGTAACGGCCCCTCTTTCACGTAGATTGCTTTATCTACATAGTGAAACTGGAAAGTCCAACCAGGTTTTTTTACTGAGTGGTTTCTTCACAACACGTATTTCAAAACACCTAGTGAGGTTTTCGCACAACTTAGGTCTACTTTAATGAATTGAAACTGTATTGGTCCAGAGACATTTTCATGTCACAAACATCTGCTGAAGCAACGAATGAAGATTTGCACCAAGGAAAAGATTCGAATCCCGATCTCCTGCTCACCAGGCAGATGCTCTAACCACTACACCACCCTGGCACATTGCGTTTACACAGGGGCGTGGACTATCTTAGCAGGCCTCCCTCCTTAATCCAAATCCCGATTTCCGCCTTACTCCACTTGGTCATCATCATCATCATCAGCCAATTCAGTCAGTAGATGATGTGACCTCTTCGAGTCGTGGATTCAGGTAGGCTTTCAGAAGTCTTCTCCAAGTGGGACGGTCTTGGGCAGTTCTCTACCAGGTGTTACCAGCGATCTTCTTGATGTCTTTGTCCCATCTGTCTGGTGGTCTTCCTCTAGGCCTCCGGTGCTCTCTCGGACTCCACTCCAGTACTAGCTTCGTCCATCTGTTGTCTTTTCTTCTTGCAACGTGGCCAGCCCACTGCCAATTCAAGGAACCTACTCTCTCTAAGATGTCATTAACCTTCGTCACAGACCGGATGTCATCTGCCCTTTTCCTGTTCTTTCTTGTATAGCCCAGCACTGATCTCTCCATGGCTCTCTGTGCTGTCCTAAGTTTCCCTTTTGTGAATGAGTTCAGTGTCCATGTCTCGCAGCCATACGTCATCACAGGAAGAATGCATTGATCAAATACTGCTTTCTTCAGATTTACTGGCATTTTTGATTGAATAATTTTGAATTCTTCCCAAATGCTTGCCAGCCAAGCTTGATGCGTCGATAGATTTCTGGCCGACTGTCCTTGACTTTCACATCTCCAGCTGGGACCCATTCCGATGCAAGATATGTAACTAAGTTTCGGAGCTCTCCGAAGTCTTTGGCCAGTAAGGCAATATCATCCGTAAATCTCAAGTTGGTAAGCCTTCTTCCATTAATTCTAATTCCCTTACCTTCCCAGCTCAGCTTTGACATAGCCATTTCCAATACAGCAGAGAACAGTTTTGGAGAGATGGGATCGCCTTGCTTGTCACCCCTCATGATGCGGAATTCTTGAGTTGATTCGCCGATGTTAACATAAGCTGAAGAATTCTCGTAGATTTTCCTGAGCACTTCAATGTATGCTGCTCCCACTCCTTGCTCACTCAAAGCTACATGCCTAACGGAGTCAAATGCCTTTTCAGTGTCAACAAAGGCAATGCAGAGAGGCAGTTGGTACTCCTCCTCCTCGAACAGTATTACAGATGCTCTTCAGCTGTACTGAAACAGCATCTTAGCATCGAACGAAATGGGAGATACTGCCTCTTACCCAGGCATAGGTGATTTAATCAAATGAAACGATATGGTTCCAGAAATATTTTCAAGTGTCAAACATCTGTGATGCATATATACAGACTGAAGTGACGCATGAAAATTTGTACCAAGGCCAGGATTCGAACCTGGGTCTCCTGCTCACATTAATTAGTAGACTGTTTTTCTGTAGGTAGTTGTCTTTAAATATGGCTCAGAGAGCGCACCTGTTTTGCACTTTAGCTGACTGAGCGAGATGGCGCAGTGGTTAGCGCACTGGACTCGCATTTGGGAGGACGACGGTTCAGACCCGTGTCCAGCCATACTGATTTAGATTTTCTGTGCTTTCCCTACACCACTTAGGCTAATGCCTGGATGGTCCCTTTGAAAGGGTAAGACCGACTTCCTTCCGCAATCTTCCCTGACCCGATCGATGGAACCGATGACCTCGCTGTTTGGTCCCCTCCCCTTCATTAACCAAGCAAACAACATTTTAACTGTACTTAGGAGGCACAGCTCGGAAAGAAAGAAAAGGCATTTAGAAAAAGGAATGCAAAGACAAGACCAATAAAAATTCTTTCTTGTCGAAAGGAGAGACCTGAAATATGCAGCAAATGAAACATTCGAAATGGAATGATGATGCCCCACACTCCGAGGAGCGCAGGGGACGATGCACGAGACCCGCACCACCATACTATGCAAGGTCCTAACGGAGGTGGTTTGCCATTGCCTTCCTCCGATCGTAATGGGGATGAACGATGACGATGAAGACGACACAACAACACCTAGTCATCTCGAGGCAGGAAAAATCCCTGATCCCGCCGGAAATCGAACCCGGGATCCCGTGCGCGGGAAGCGAGAACGCTACCGCAAGACCACGAGCTGCGGACTCGAAAGGGAATATAGACAGTTAATATATGACGTACATAAAATGTATTAGGAGCTGCGAATATGGATAACCATCAGTTGTGTAATGGAATGACGACAATGAAAATTTGTGCCACACTGAGACTCGAACCCGGATCTCCTGCTTATCGCTAGCGGTCGCCTTACCATTTGGCTACGCATGCATGTCCAAAGTAAATTCGGAATAACGGAGGCGCCGCAATATCGTATTAATCCGCAGCCACCAAGCAAGCGTCTTCCAAGTACAAGGGTCACTCCAAAAGAAGTGCACACTATTTTTTTTAATCCATATTTTATTCTACTTGTTTGAAAGTTTTACAGTGTGTAGATACATCCTTTAGGAACAATATTTTCATTTCTCCACATAATTTCCATCCCTCTCAACTGTCTTACGCCATCTTGGAACCAGCGCCTGTATACCCGCACGGTAAAATTCTGGACCAACCTGTTGGCATCACTGTTTGGCAGCGAGCACAAGTGAGTCATCATCTTCAAACCTTATTCCACGAAGAGACTCTTTCAGTTTTCCAAAGAGATGATAGTCACATGGAGCCAGGTCAGGACTGTAGGCCTAAGGCGGGTGTTTAAGTGTTGTCCATCCGAGTTTTGTGATCGCTTCCATGGTGTTTCGACAACATGTGGCCGTGCATTGTCGTGCAACAGCAAAACATCCTGCTTTTGTCGATGTGGTCGAACACGACTCAGTCAAGCTTGAAGTTTCTTCAGTGTCGTCACTTACACATCAGAATTTATGGTGGTTCCACTTGGCATGATGTCCACAAGCAAGAGTAGCCATACTTTTCCAGTAGAAGGTGTGGTTTAAAATTTTTTTTCTTGGGTGAATTTGCATGATGCCACTCCATTGATTGCCTCTTCGTCTCTGGTGAAAAATGATGGAGCCATGTTTCATCACCTGTCACAATTCTTCCAAGAAATTCATCTCCACCATTCTCATACTGTTCCAAAAGTTCGCTCATACTGTTTTTCTTGTTTCTTTGTGGGCCACTGTCAACATCCTGGGAACAGACCTGGCACAAACCTTTTTTAACGCCAAAACTTTCAGTATTCTGCAAAGACTTCATTCCCATATCCCAACGTAGCGTGACAATTCGTTCACTGTGATGCGTCTGTCAGCAGTCATCAATTCGTTAACTCTTTGCACTTTGTCTGGAGTGTGTGCAGTACGAGGCCTGCCGCTGCGAGGACAATCCTCAATATTGCCGTGCCCGCTTTCATCACGTGCCCTGCGTGCCCACCGACTAACTGTACTGCGATCGACAACAGGATCTCCATACACCTTTTTCAACCTCTTGTGGATGTTTCCCACTGTCTCGATTTCACAGCACAGGGATACTATGACAGCACGGTGCTTCTGACGAACGACAAGTGTCTCAGCCATCTTGAAGACATGCTGTGACGGCGCCACTCACGGGAACAGGTTGAACTAAGTTTGAAAACAAGTGGGAAGGATGTATCTACGCACTTTAAATCTTTCACAGATGCAGAATGAAAACTGCATTTTTGCAAAAATACTGTGCTTTTCTTTTGGAGTGACTCTCGTAAAATGTCTCCCTTTATGGGAATACATGTAATGAACGTACGAGTACAGGTCGTAGGCCCATGGCTGACGACATATGGAAATTTGGGTCTGACTGCGAGTCTTGCTCAGGTAGCCAAATGGCTCGACGATCGCTCTCAATAGGCGGGAAATCCCGGTTTGAGCCCCAGTAAAGCACAATTTTCGTTGTCATCATTCCATTATACAGTTGATGCTTCTCCATATTCGCTGCTGAAAATACATTTAATGTGTTTCATAACGGCTGTAGTCGCTGCAGTGTCTATTCCTTCGGACAGTCATGCATGTAGAAGCGTGCACAACTAGGGGAAAGATAAATGCTGCTTAAAGGACAATTGAAGAAACATTCAGAGAAAAGAGCAGCAGCTGTATCAATGTCAAGAGTTCAGAGAACTTGTCAGTACCAAGCAAAGAAGGGAAAGATGAAGGTTGGAATATAAAGAAGGTCTATACAAGGGGAACAAACTTGAAGACATTATTGTAGAAAGAAAAGGCGAAGTAGGAGAAGAGGGTATGGGATTTACGGTACTTTGAGAAGAATTTGATGCAGCACTGAAAGACCTAACTGGAAACAAGGCTCCTGGAGTAGACGACATCCCCTCAGAATTACAGAGATCCCCAGGAGAGACATCCATGACAAAATTATTCCATCTCATGTGAAAGATGTATGAGACAGGCAAAATACCATCAGACTTCAGGAAGAATGCAATAATCCCAATTCCAAATAAATTAGCTGGCTAAATAGAAAAATGTTGTGTTGAAGTTAATCTCCTTAACTGCAAGTTAAGTTAATCTCTTCTAACGAAAATCGAATTTAATTTCGTCGTTTTGTAAAAATAAAATTCATTATTAGCTTTACCACAATGATTTTGGAAGCTTCGTGAAATTTGGAGATGCTTTTGACAGATCAGTAGAATATTACAGTGCACTCTTTATATGGCACTGAAAATCTGTTTTCAAAGGAATGTAAAGAATTACGCTCTTCGATGGAGACCATCCTTCTGCTGTTCGGCGATCTCAGTGAAAATTACATTGTCAGCCTGTAACTTAAATGTCGTGCGCCCCTAGAAGCTGAGTGATCAGCGCGACGGAATGTCATACCTCAACGGCCCGGGTTCGATTCCCGGCTGGGTCGGAGATTTTCTCCGCTCAGGGACTGGGTGTTGTGTTGTCCTTATCATCATCATTTCATCCCCATCGACACGCAAGTCGCCGAAGTGGCGTCAAATCGAAAGACTTGCACCCGGCGAAACGGTCTACCCGACGGGAGGCCTAGCCACACGGAATTTCCATTTCCACTTAAATGTTCAGTGAAGCAGCTCTCTATAGTTCACTCAAGGACTGCCCTTCTGCAATGACAGTGCCTTCGTTGGAAACGGGTAAGATAGGTCCAAGAAAAATTTTCAACAACAGAAAGACACATTTCGCTGGTGGATGAGATTCTTTCGTTACAGAATTGGACCATGCACAGGTTGGTAGCATCAAACCTATGTCCAGCGAATCAGACATACTATAAAGCATAACAGCACGATGTAACTTGAAATCACGGACTATTAAAAGAAACAACTTACGCTACCTTTTTATCAATAGGAACCAGCACATATTTTGCAAATGGTTCCAGTTAATAAACAAATTTTCTTAATTTCCTTAATATTACTCTTGTAGTATTACTATGAACTTTCTGATTCTGAAAAAATCTATGATGGCGGCTCTTAGCAATACCGCACATTACGCAGTAGGAGAATCTCTAAATACATGTCTGCTCTCAAAAATGGTTCAAATGGCTCTGAGCACTATGGGACTCAACTTCTGAGGTCATCAGTCCCCTAGAACTTAGAACTGCTTAAACCTAACTAACCTAAGGACATCACACACCCATGCCCGAGGCAGGATTCGAACCTGCGACCGTAGCGGTCTCGCGGTTCCAGACTGTAGCGCCTAGAACCGCTCGGCCACCACGGGCGGCCGTCTGCTTTCCGCAAGGTCTCCAACCACAGTACTTTTGGAGTGGGTACTTGTAGTTCATTGTGATAATCCAAAGAGAAACGCAGTACTTAGGTCACATTGTGTTCCCGTGCATCATAGCAGAAGAATTAACTGACTCGCATCTTTCGGATAAATATAAATACTTACGATAACCAATCGGTGCGAACTTTCACTGTGAGTTATTACATGGGGAATACAGGTGCTGCCAGTCGAACCGTCGGATTCATAGGCCAAGGTAGCAAATATTTACACGAATTATTTGCAGAAGAATAGAGAAACTGGTAGAGGCCGACTTTGGGGAAGACCAGATTGGGTACCGGCAAATATAGAAACGCATGAGTCAGTACTGACCCTACGACTTATTGTAGAAGATCAAGTGAAGAAAGAGAAACCTCAGTTTATAGATTTTGTAAGTTTTGGGAAAGCTTTAACAATGACGACTGGATCACGCTCTTTGATATTTTGAAGGTGGTGCGGGTAATATACTAGGGCCGAAAGGTTATTAACAATTTCTACAGAGGCTGGACTGCAATTATAAGAGTTGAATGTCATGAAAGGCAAGACCTAACTGAGAAGCGAGTGAGACATGCGTAAAACCTCCCACGAAACTATTCAATCTACAGTGTGAGCAAGCTGTGCAGGAAACCAAGGAGAAGTCTAGAAAGGGAATTAAAGTTCAGGGAGTGGAAATAAAAAATTGTCTTTTTTAAATTCTGTCAGGATCGGCTAACGGCTTGGAAGAGCAGTTGAGCGGAATGGATAGTATCTTGGGAAAAGATTATACGATGAACATCATTAAAAATGAAACAAGGATAATGGACGTAAATCAGGCGATACTGAGTGAGTTGGATTACGAATTGAGATACCTTAAGGAGTAGATGAGTTAGTTACTTCAGCAGCAAAGTAACTGATCATGGCCAAATTAGGGAAGGTATGGAATTCAGACTTCAGGGAGAAGAAATAAAAAAATTTCTTTTTTAAATTCTGTCAGGATCGGCTAACGGCTTGGAAGAGCAGTCTCCCTGAGCTCAGATGGAAACCCAATTCTTGGCAAAGAAGGGAAAGCAGAAAGGTGGAAGGAGTATATAGAGGGTCTATACAAGGGCGAAGTACTTGAAGACGAAATTATGGAAATGGAAGAAGATGTAGATGAAGATGAAATGGGAGATACGATATTGCGTGAAGAGTTTGACAGAGCACTGAAAGACCTGAGTCGAAACAAGGCCCCGGGAGTAGACAACATTCCATTGGAACTACTGACGGCCTTGGGAGAGCCAGTCCTGACAAAACTCTATCATCTGGTGAGCAAGATGTATGAGGCAGGTGAAATACCCTCAGACTTCAAGAAGAAGATAATAATTCCAATCCCACAGAAAGCAGGTGTTGATAGATGTGAAAATTACCGAACTATCAGTTTAATAAGTCACAGCTGCAAAATAATAACGCGAATTCTTTACAGACGAATGGAAAAACTGGTAGAAGCCGACCTCGGGGAAGATCAGTTTGGATTGCGTAGAAATGTTGGAACACGTGAGGCAATACTGACCCTACGACTTATCTTAGAAAATAGATTAAGGAAAGGCAAACCTACGTTTCTAGCATTTGTAGACTTAGGGAAAGCTTTTGACAATATTAACTGAAATACTCTCTTTAAAATTCCAAAGGTGGCAGGGGTAAAATACAGGGAGCGAAAGGCTATTTACAATTTGTAAAAAATGGCGAAAATGTGGACTGGCAATGGCAAGGAAAGCGTTTCTGAAGAAGAGAAATTAGTTAACATCGAGCGTTGATATAAGTGTCAGGAAGTCGTTTCTGAAAGTATTTGTATGGAGTGTAGCCATGTATGGAAGTGAAACATGGACGATAAATAGTTTGGACAAGAAGCTTTCGAAATGTGGTGCTACAGGAGAATGCTGAAGATTGGATGGGTAGATCACATAACTAACGAGGAGGTGTTGAATAGGATTGGGGAGAAGAGGAGTTTGTGGCACAACTTGACAAGAAGAAGGGACCGGTTGGTATTACATGTTCTGAGGCATCAAGGGATCACAAATTTAGCATTGGAGGGCAGTGTGGAGGGTAAAAATCGTAGAGGGCGACCAAGAGATGAATACACTAAACAGATTCAGAAGGATGTAGGTAGCAGTAAGTACTGGGAGATGAAGAAGCTTGCACAGGATAGAGTAGCATGGAGAGCTGCATCAAACCAGTCTCTGGACTGGAGACATCAACAACAACATTTCTATGCCATCAGTGTTTATTAAAGTCATTGAAAAGGTGTTATAACTATTCTGTTTGCGTACCGTATACGCTGTGCTTTCCTAATAACGTTTTTAAGAATCTTATGGTACTGTTTGTAATGGAGTGCTGTACCTCGATTGTGGCTGCTTCTAACATTTTGATATAATTCCCACTTTCTTCTACATGATATCGTTATCCCACTAGTCAGCTACGCACGTTGCCTTTTACTGCTAGTACTTTGGTTTGAATGTTCTGATGGAAAGCAACTATCAAAGAGCATGAGAAATGTGTTAAGGAAAGCAACATATTTGTCAGCTATGTTATCAGCACTATAAACACCCAGCCACTCTTGTTCCTTAACAAGGTTTAAAAAACTCTCCACTGCCGTTGGATTAGCATTCATAGAATGCTTGAAGTTATATGTAACATTTGTTTGAGTACAAAAACATTTTAGTATTAAAATTTCTGCATCATAATCTGAAAGGCCATTCATCCTTTTACTAACACAATGTCCATCTAGTAATGAAGAATGAATAAAAATATTGTATGTGGTTGTGCTACTGTTCCCCTGTACCCTGTTTGAAAAAAAATTTACATCACATCATATGAATTTAGGAGAGCTTCCAACTTCCTTTTTCTTGGACAATCATATACAAAATTAATATTGAAGTCACCACCCACAACTAATTTTAACCATTTCTTTGACTAGATAGGCTTTCCATTAGACAGACCACTTAATGAAATTGCTACAGAAATCCCCTAGATTCGGTACTACTCCATTTTTATTGTGTTTCTTTCTAACAGTTAGAAAACTATTAGGAAAAGGAACTGATAGTCTGATTTCTATATCCGTCAGTCATACATCATGCTCAAATCCTGTAAAAGGGTAACATTATATGAAGGGCTTATTTCAATAGTGGTACAAGTCCATTACCTCCACTTTTCTGTCTATAATGCTTCTGAAATTAATACTACAAACAAACAGAAAGAAGGGTTCATCTCTAGAAAGAAGCCATATGCTTGAATATTTCTGGTATCTCAACTGCAGATTTTTCAGCGCTCATTTAACTTTAGGACTCTGTATCTGAAGATGAACAAAAATGTACTTGCACCACTATTGAAATAAGCCGTTCATATGACTGTTGCGGAAAACAGCCGCGTTTATGGCATGTATACTATGTGCACAATTCCCCGTACAATGATGTTATACGTGGCTTTTCCAGTGAGACCTGTTTGTTTTGTTGGTGCACGAGTTGCATTCAAGTTCTAAGGCCTCCGATTTTTTTTTTCTCCTGACTGGAAAGAGATAGAAACACGCGCATTGTTTTAAAATGTCAATACGTCCCAGATATGGCAGCACCGTATGGCAGATGGAATTTTACCGCCAGTGGCGAGAATGAGAACTGTTTAAATACTTAAAATGGCGACGTTTTCCTTACTTCAACAGCGTGCAATCATTCGTTTTCTGAATTTGCGTGGTGTGAAACCAATTGAAATTCATCGACAGTTGAAGGAGACATGTGGTGACGGAGTAATGGATGTGTCGAAAGTGCGTTCGTGGGTGCGACAGTTTAATGAAGGCAGAACATCATGTGACAACAAACCGAAACAACCTCGGGCTCGCACAAGCTGGTCTGATGACATGATCGAGAAAGTGGAGAGAATTGTTTTGGGGGATCGCCGAATGACTGTTGAACAGATCGCCTCCAGAGTTGGCATTTCTGTGGGTTCTGTGCACACAATCCTGCATGACGACCTGAAAATGCGAAAAGTGTCATCCAGGTGGGTGCCACGAATGCTGACGGACGACCACACGGCTGCCTGTGTGGCATGTTGCCAAGCAATGTTGACGCGCAACGACAGCATGAATGGGACTTTCTTTTCGTCAGTTGTGACAATGGATGAGACGTGGATGCCATTTTTCAATCCAGAAACAAAGCGCCAGTCAGCTCAATGGAAGCACACAGATTCACCGCCACCAAAAGAATTTCGGGTAACCGCCAGTGCTGAAAAAATGATGGTGTCCATGTTCTGGGACAGCGAGGGCGTAATCCCTACCCATTGCGTTCCAAAGGGCACTACGGTAACAGGTGCATCCTACGAAAATGTTTTGAAGAACAAATTCCTTCCTGCACTGCAACAAAAACCTCCGGGAAGGCCTGCGCGTGTGCTGTTTCACCAAGACAAGGCACCCGCACATCGAGCTAACGTTACGCAACAGTTTCTTCGTGATAACAACTTTGAAGTGATTCTTCATGCTCCCTACTCACCTGACCTGGCTCCTAGTGACCTTTGGGTTTTTCCAACAATGAAAGACACTCTCCGTGCCCGCACATTCACCAGCCGTGCTGCTATTGCCTCAGCGATTTTCCAGTGGTCAAAACAGACTCCTAATGAAGCCTTCACCGCTGCCATGGAATCATGGCGTCAGCGTTGTGAAGAATGTGTACGTCTGCAGGGCGATTACGTCGAGAAGTAACGCCAGTTTCATCGATTTCGGGTGAGTAGTTAATTAGAAAAAAAATCGGAGGCCTTAGAACTTGAATGCACCTCGTATAATGGAAACGAGCGTTTGGCGTCATTGGTCGGGAGACCCCTTGAGGGGCAGGTCCGGCCGCCTCGGTGCAGGTCTTATTAAATTTGACAACACATTGGGCGACCTGCGCGCCGGATAGGGATGAAACGATGATGAAGACAACACAACACCCAGTTCCTGTGCGGATAAAACTCCCGACCCAGCCGGGAATCGAATCCGGGCCCGTAGGACGGCAATCCGTCACACTGATCACTCAGCTATCGGGGCGGACGGTGTATAATGTTATAATGGCAACTTAATACGTGGATATTGTCGCACTCCCAATATGTCGTTTAGATTAACAGCAATACATACAGAAATATACACTGGAAACATAAACGTCGACCTGTGTTTGTTCTACATATGTTATTGGCAGTTCACGTGTGTCTGTCCTTTCCAGCGTTTATCCTATAATACAGCTTCTGCTGTTTCCATAATTTGGCAAATTCTCTTTTCTTTTATCTTCGCCGGCCACTGTGGCCGAGCGGTTCTAGGCGCTTCAGTCTGGAACCCCGTTGCTACTACGGTCGCAGTGTCGAATCCTGCCTCGGGCATGGATGTGTGTGATGTCCTTAAGTTAGTTAAGTTTAAGTAGTTCTAAGTGTAGGGGACTGATGACCTAAGATGTTAAATCCCATAGTGCTTAGAGCCATTTGAACCATTTTCTTCAACGCCACTTAACCTGGTGGAGGACGTCGCAAGCGGGATGTCAGTCAATCGCCTAAACTTTGTTCCGTACGTCTGTGTTCATTGTTCCTGTAACGGATTTTTCCGAGATGGGCATTGGGGATCGGCCTAGTAATTACCTAAACGAGCGTGGGAAACCGCCTAAAAACCAAACTCATACTGGCCAGTGTACCGTAGGTTAGCCTCTAGTGTGCTTTTGATACTGTTGAGTGCAGTTGCACTTGGTAGGGTGAGTTTTGATGGAAATGGGCCAGGAAGCCAAGTGGTAACACTGCTGATCAAAAGAAAGTAATTTATTCAACTTTACTTACACGCTGCATCGGCAGCTCAGTGAGGCAAACACGTCACATTCGGTTGACCCTGGTCGGTGCTCGCTCGTTGTCAGCTGCTTCCGTATGACGGGGAGATGCTGACGACAGTTCGAGGACGGCCGGCAGACTAAAGGTACGTTGTCCAAGACGCGACGCACACTATAGCGACTGCGACGGGTCGTTACGTGACGTCAGAAGTTGGCTGCTGGCGCATGCGCAATTCGAGTTTGGGATGCGACGTGCGACTCTTGCGGCAGCTGCCGCAGCACGCACCAGTGAGCAGTGTTGCGATGGAAGTCGGACGACACAAAGACGTGCGGCTGCCAGAAAGATGTCGAGCCAGTCAAGGAAAACTGAAATGAGCCACTCACAGGATGTGATGCTCTGTGAGCTGGTCTCGCAGCATCCTTGCCTTTACGATTTGAAGAACCCTAAATATAAGGACACTTTGTTCAGAGACAGAATTTGGGAAGAAATTGGTGCACAGTTGAAACTGGCAGGTGAGTGAAATATATATTATTTTCCCAATAATGCAAATTTTTCAGTCGTGTCGCTATGATTTACGTAATACATCATATAAAAAATATAATTGATGGCAAGAGGATATTAAACTAATTTGAACGTTTTTCCGCTCTGTTGAAAAACGTAAATTTTTGACATTTGTTGGTTTTGTTAGGACGTCTACTTGGGTATCCTCGTCCAGGTTCAGAAGAAAATACTAGAGGTGAGTATTTTATCCTCTTCCCAAGAATGAGAAGAAAATATATTGAAGGCAGCATGTCTTTACTTTTAAGAAACCTACAATTTGTGGCATTTTAAATGAAATTGTCAAGAGCATATAGAGAAATATTAGTAACTCATACCGGAGAAATATATGACATAAAATAGTTTCATTAGATCCAAATGTGACAGCGAAACAAAACAAATGCATTCTCTATCGTGTGATGACCACATGATTCACGTTGCGCGTCGACAGAACTGGCGGCTAGTCGCGACGCTTCCAGAGATATATGAGCCCAAATCTCGGAAAGGGAGATCGATATCATTCTGATCTCAACTTTAAAAATAATTTCTATATGTTAGCTTCTTTTTATCGGCAACGATGTATGACCTAACGTGAACCATACGCAAAGTAGCCAGTGACCACATTTTTCACTGTACACAATTCAAATTTGCAGTATATTACTTGTAAATTAAGTATCGGAATAACTGTGACGAATATCGGAAAAATAGACACCTCATTATCAAGCTGTGATGTGAAACTGTAAGATACGCAAATATCAATTTTTTGTGCCTTTTACTTTCCTCATAATCGATAGAGAAGTAATATACAGCGAAAAAAACATGCAATACCGGAAGAGATACTTTTCAATTTTTTGATGTAAAAGGAGAATCTGTATCGAAAAACTAACTCTGGGAGCCGATGTAACTTTGTTCCATTAACATACAGTATTTTTTACAGCAAGAAAATCGGAATTCTTATTTTTCTTATGTACTTGAATCCGCCGCCGCCGACCAGAGCTTGGGAAACAGCGACGACTCCTGTCGTGTTGCGGCCTAGTTGCTGCCTGCCAGGCTGGGAAAAGAGGAGGGGGCAGCGTCGTAGTCGCAGCCAACTGTCGCGTCTTGCACAACGTAGCTTAAGTAGGCCACGATCGCAGCATCAGTGACACTGTGTGTCGTGCTGGGAAGGCTTTCCAGTAGAGAACGGCCTGTTCCTACGACACAGCCGTGCACGTGCTCACTGCGGAAGCAGTTGGTGGCTGATCTGTATGGGGTGTGACGCACTGCCCTCTGGCAGGAGTCAGACAATGGCTGGTGCTGTGGCACCAAGTCCCGCAAGGAACTCAGTGCTCGTGGAAAGAGTCCCCAGCCCCAACAGTACTTGAACTCATGGGTGCTAATGGTGATGCCAAGAAAAAGAAGGTGAAAAAGAGAGGGTGGTGGTGGTGGTGGTGGTGGTGGTGGTGGTGGTGGTGGTGGGAGGGAGAGAGAAGCGATATACACGTAGGTATGATAAACCTATTCCCTCAAAATTCTTCTTCTTTTTCATACCTCCTCTGTGTTACCACAGATGACGTGTCTCTGATCTCATTTGTAGTAAGATTGCAGTACACAGTAGACGCCTATTTGCTTCTTCCGCCCTGAGTGGAATGTTTAAGTTCTAGTGAAGTTTCAGCAACCTGCTGTCTTCTACAGTTGTTGACCCCTGTGCAGGAAACAGCACCTAGGTCATGAATCCGTAATCTTGAGGCCGTAAGAAACTCTTAGGAAGGAACTGTTATTTTAGAAATAATTAAACTTCCAATCAGTTTGTTTAAAAAGGATGCCAGTCGATTTTTATTGGTAGAACACGAGAAACTGCACAACTACATTCCACTTTAGAGTGACAAATAATTTCTATTCTTCAACGAATTAATGAACTGCGTATTTCTGCAATTACAACCACACTGTTCTCAACTACATGTTCCAAATAACCATACGTTGCTAATAAAGTCTTAAGCAACACCGACCGCAGCAGACAAAATGTCTGTCCTCCGAGGCTTCCCAACCAGCTCTATTTTTAAAAACTATGGATTACTAATGAAATATTAACTGACACTGACCGCGCCAGACCACATGTCTGTTCTTCGACTCTGCCGAATCAGCTCTGATCTTACAGCCGAACCACATCGCCCGCCATCCAAGTTGGCGCGGATCGAAGATCACCGAAGTGATTCGACTGCCTTTTCGTTTTGTACTTGTTTATTATTCTGCTTGTTATTAATACTTGTGCCATAATTGAATAATAGCATGCGTTTGAGAGATGCTTTAATTTGAAACGCAAGCAAATACGCTGTTTAGTTTGTCTAATATTTTCTTCTTCTTCTTCTGTAGTGGTCAATCCAAGGAGTGGTTCGCATCGGCTACAATGGCAGCTTGTCTCCATTCTGTGCGTCTTTCATCTTTTCTCTTCATTTCTTTATAGGTGTTACAATCCCACATCTTTCACGATTTGATCCATGTATCTCAGCCGTGGTCTTCCTCTTGGTCTTTTTCCCTCGACATATCCCCCTATGATTGTGTTCAGGTGTCCTTTATGTCTTAATATATGGCCTGTAAATTGCACTCTTCTTTTAACGATGAAACTCCGGAAGCTTCGCTTCTCACCTGCTCTTTCCAGAACCACTTCGTTTGTGACCTTGTCGATACATTTATTTTGAGCATGCGTCTATAGCATCACATTTCAAAAGAATTTAGCTTGTGGTCTTCCTCTGTCCCGAGAGTCCATGTTTCACACCCATAGCGTCTCACACTCCACACATATGATTTCAAAAATCTTTTCCTGACTTGCTCTTAGATGTTAAGATGTTTTTCTTCTTGTTAAAAGCAGTCTTTGCTTGAGCAATTCCACTTCCCACTTCTGCCTTGCTCCTTCCAGCCCTGGTAATATTACTGCCCATATAAGTAAATTTATCAACTTGTTCAAGCAGTTCATTGCCTACATAAACTTGGACTTTCACTTGATCCTTTCTGTCGCATGCCTTTACTTTTGTTTTTGCTTTATTAATTCTCATATCATATTCTTCCCCCATAACTTTATCCATTCTATTCAGTAGGACTACAAGATCTTCTTCACTTTCATCTAGGACAGCTATATCATCGGCATATCTTATCATATCTATTCGTTGGCCATGAATTACTACACTTGTCTGTGAATTTTCCCTTACTTTTTTCAGCGCCTCTTCAAATATAGGTTAAAGATAACAGGCAATATTGCGCAACCTTGTCGGACACCTTTCGGTATCTGCACCTCTTCTTGTTTTGTCTGTCCACGGATAACTGCTGTCTCGTTTTTGTACAGGTTCCATATCATTTTTCTATCTTTATAGTCTATTCCTACTTTTTTGGGTACCTCAAACATCCCATTTTACATTATCAAAAGCTTTCTCAACATCTACGAAAGCTATGTATGTAGTCAGGTTCTTATCTAGTCGTTTCTCTATTATTATTTTTAGAGGTGGTTCATGGTGGTTCATGGTGTTGGTTCCTGTAGTCATGTCCTAGGTCATTAACCACGGGCAACGTATGAGTGGCCAAGTAAGTGGTCGCGACAGTCCGGATATCAGTTACTTTGGAATAATGCTGGGCATCTCGGACATATTCTGAGTCGTGGTCACCTTTGTGCTCATACGGCAAAGACTACCAAATCCACCGGTTAGTCCCTCAGCCGTTAGGGGTAAAACCCAATGGGACTCGGGGCAAGTAAGGCTAGCAACCTGCTTCCCTGGTACTTTAAATATGATGCTGGCAACAATCAGAGCAAAATGCCTCGGACCTTTGGAGGTGCGGAGTCCCACCTCTAACTGACAAACAACTCCTAAGATACGACTTGGCAAACAAATGGTAATGAGATGGGGAGCTATTAATATCAATGGGGGCTACTCTGGGAAGAAGGTAGAGCTGGCAGAGGCTGCAAGTAAGATGGGGCTGGACGTTTTAGCTGTTAGTGACATTCGGGTAAGGGGTGAGAAAGAAGAGGAAGTGGGAGAATACAAGGTCTACCTGTCAGGAGTCAAAGTAGGAATAGCACAATGGGGTGTATGGCTTTACATCAGGAAAGAAATGGAACCCAGCGTAGTTGCAATAAGGTATGTAAACGAACGACTGATGTGGATAGATTTGACAGTGTCTAGCAAGAAAATTAGGATTGTGTCAGTATATTCGCATTGTGAAGGGACAGATCAAGATAAGATGGATAGTTTTATGAGGCACTCAGTGATGTAATTGTTAGAGTAAAGGACAAGGACAGTGTTCTGCTCATGGTTGATTTTAACGCCACGATTGGAAATCGAACAGAAGGGTATGAAAAGGTTATGGATAAATTTTGAGAGGATATGGAGGCCAACAGGAACGGGAAACAAATCTTGGATTTCTGTGCCAGTATGGGCTTAGTAATCACAAACTCCTTTTTTAAACATAAGAACATTCACCGGTATACTTGGGAAGGCAGGGGAACCAGATCTGTCATTGACTATATAATAACAGATCAGGAATTCAGGATGGCTGTGAGGGACACACGTGTATTCAGGGGATTCTTCGATGACACTGATCATTATTTAATCTGCAGTGAAATTGGGATAGTGAGGGCGAAAGTGAAGGAGGTCAGGTCCATATGTAGGAGGATAAGAGTGGAGAAACTTCAGGACAAGGAAATCAGGCACAAGTACATAACAGCGATCTCAGAAAGGTACCAGTTAGTTGAATGTAGTAAATTACAGTCATTGGAAAAGGAATGGACAAGGTACAGGGACACAGTACTAGAAGTGGCTAAAGAATGTCTTGGAACAGTAGTGTGTAAAAGTAGGATGAAGCAAACAGCTTGGTGGAATGATACAGTCAAGGCAGCCTGTAAAAGGAAAAAGAAGGCGTATCAAAAATGGCTACATACCAGAACTCAGGTAGACAGAGAAAGTTACGTTGAAGAAAGAAACAAAGCCAAACAGATAATTGCAGCATCCAAGAAGAAATCGTGGGAAGACTTTGGAAACGGGTTGGAGACTATGGGTCAAGCTGCTGGAAAACCATTCTGGAGTGTAATTAGCAGTCTTCGCAAGGGAGGTAAGAAGGAAATGACAAGTATTTTGGACAGGTCAGGAAAACTGCTGGTGAATCCTGTGGATGCCTTGGGCAGATGGAGGGAATATTTTGAAGAGTTGATCAATGTAGGTGAAAATGCGATCAGTAATGTTTCAGATTTCGAGATAGAATGGGATAGGAATGATGATGGAAATAGGACCACATTTGAGGAAGTGGAAAAACGGTCAATAGATTGCAGTGCAATAAAGCGGCTGGAGTGGATGAAATTAAGTCGGAACTCATCAAATACAGTGGAATGTCAGGTCTTAAATGGCTACACAGGATAATTGAAATGGCCTGGGAGTCGAGACAGGTTCCATCAGACTGGACAAAAGCAGTAATCACACCAATCTTTAAACATGGAAACAGATACGATTGTAACAACTACAGAGGTATCTCTTTAATCACCGTTGTGGGTAAAATCTTCTCAGGTATTGTTGAAAGGAAAGTGCGAGTATTAGTTGAGGACCAATTGGATGAAAATCAGTGTGGGTTTAGGCCTCTTAGAGGTTGTCAGGACCAGATCTTTAGCTTACGGCAAATAATGGAGAAGTGTTATGAGTGGAACAGGGAATTGTATCTATGCTTTATAGATCTAGAAAAGGCATATGACCGGGTTCCTAGGAGGAAGTTATTGTCTGTTCTACAAGATTATGGAATAGGAGGCAAACTTTTGCAAGCAATTAAAGGTCTTTACATGGATACTCAGGCAGCAGTTAGAGTTGACGGTAAATTGAGTTCATGGTTTAGAGTAGTTTCAGGGGTAAGACAAGGCTGCAACCTGTCTCCACTGTTGTTCATATTATTTATGGATCATATGTTGAAAACAATAGACTGGCTGGGTGAGATTAAGATATGTGAACACAAAATAAGCAGTCTTGCATATGCGGATGACTTAGTAGTAATGGCAGATTCGATTGAAAGTTTGCAAAGTAATATTTCAGAGCTAGATCAGAAATGTAAGGACTATGGTATGAAGATTAGCATCTCCAAAATGAAAGTAATGTCAGTGGGAAAGAAATATAAACGGATTGAGTGCCAAATAGGAGGAACAAAGTTAGTACAGGTGGACGGTTTCAAGTACTTAGGATGCATATTCTCACAGGATGGCAACATAGTGAAAGAACTGGAAGCGAGGTGTAGCAAAGCTAATGCAGTGAGCGCTCACCTACGATCTACTCTCTTCTGCAAGAAGGAAGTCAGTACCAAGACTAAGTTATCTGTGCACCGTTCAATCTTTCGACCAACTTTGTTGTATGGGAGCGAAAGCTGGGTGGATTCAGGCTACCTTATCAACAAGGTTGAGGTTACGGATATGAAAGTAGCTAGGATGATTGCAGGTACTAGTAGATGGGTACAATGGCAGGAGAGTGTCCACAATGAGGAAATCAAAGAAAAACTGGGAATGAACTCTATAGATGTAGCAGTCAGGGCGAACAGGCTTAGATGGTGGGGTCATGTTACACGCATGGGAGAAGCAAGGTTACCCAAGAGACTCATGGATTCAGCAGTAGAGGGTAGGAGGAGTCGGGGCACACCGAGGAGAAGGTACCTGGATTCGGTTAAGAATGATTTTGAAGTAATAGGTTTAACATCAGAAGAGGCACCAATGTTAGCACTGAATAGGGGATCATGGAGGAACTGTATAAGGGGGGCTATGCTCCAGACTGAACGCTGAAAAGCATAATCAATCTTAAATGATGATGATGATGATGAGCAAATATTGCTTCTCTGGTTCTGTATCTTTCCGGAGTCCAAATTGGTGTTCGGAGAGTGTAGCTTCGACTTTTTGCTCTATGTATTTTAGGATAATTGAGCTTACTATCTTAGAGGCGTTAGTAACTAGGCTGAGCGTCCTATAATTTTCACATCTTGTAGCATTTGCCTTCTTTGGAATGGGGTTCATAATATTTTTCTCAAAGTCCGTAGGAACTTTACCCTGCTCGTACATGTTGAAAACAGGATTATACAACTCCTGATTCAGTTTTGCTCCTCCAGACTTCAGACGTTCAGCTGGGATATTTCTATACCAGGCGATTTGTTGTTTTTCAAATTTGTCAGAGCTAGTTCAAACTCTTCCTTTAATATAGGTTAACCTATGTTGTGTGCATCTACTTCTGTTTCTTCTTCTATGATGTTTTCAGACAGTTCTGGTCCGCTGTACAGTTTTCCTATTTATTGTTTCCATCTTCTTGCAGCTTCATCATCGTCATCCAACATATTGCCATTTTCATCCATCACAGCCCTACACTTATTTCTTCTGTCTCCAAAGAAATGTCTCACACATTTATAGGCCTTGTCAATATTTCCCTTTCTCATGTTGTCCTCAACTGAAATACAGAGATCATCAAGGTATTTTTCTCTTGCCTGTTTTGCCTCTCTGTTGATTCTGTTTTTCAGACTCTTGTATTTCTCTTGGTCTTCCGTCTTCACAGAATTTTTTAATTTTCTTCTTCCTTCCATCATATTTAGTAGGTCATTAGTGATCCATTCCTTCCTTTTCTCTGTCCTTTCTTTTCCTATTACTTCTTCTGCTGCTTCTAAAATACCAGTTTTTATTTTTGCCCAGCTGCTTTGGATGTCATTGCAGCCCTCTGTATTTGTCTTCTTGTCTGTTTCCAGTTGACGGTGCTTCAGTGTATTTTCACTTTTCAGGTTTGTCAGATCCCATTTACATGTACTATTTTTTTAATGTTCTTGAATTTTAGTTCAGTCGTCGTCATAACGAGTATGTGGTCACTTTCCACATCACAGCCTGGATATGATCTGCTGTCCTTAACTTGGTTTTTAAATCTTTGCTTCACTAATATGAAGTCAAGTTGATATCTGTTAATGTCAGCCCGCATCTCGTGGTCATGCGGTAGCGTTCTCGATTCCCACGCCCGGGTTCCCGGGTTCGATTCCCGGCGGGGTCAGGGATTTTCTCTGCCTCGTGATGGCTGGGTGTTGTGTGCTGTCCTTAGGTTAGTTAGGTTTAAGTAGTTCTAAGTTCTAGGGGACTGATGACCATAGATGTTAAGTCCCATAGTGCTCAGAGCCATTTGTTAATGTCACCAGGCATTTTCCAAGTATATATTCTTCTTGAATGATGATTAAAGAAGGTATTCTACAAGTTTATCTCCTCTTTCATTTCCTAATCCTCATCCAAAATTCTCTGCCACACCCTCTTCTTTACCTTCCTCAACAACGGCATTCATATCTCCCACGATGACAAGGTTTTCAGCTCCTTTAAGTCAGCCAATTACTTCTTCAAGGTGGTCATACATCATGTCGATTTCATCATCCTCGTGCCCCGTAGTTGGCATGTATACTTGGATTATGATTTTGTCTCTTGGTTTAGTTTCCAGTCTGACATAAACTGTCCTCTCACTATGTTGAACAAATCCCTTTAGTCTTAAGCCCATCTCTTTATTGAGGATAATTCCCACTCCTGCAATCCCGGGATTACCTTGTGCTTTTCCAGTGTGTATGATTCGGTAATCCCCTGACCAAAAGTCACCAGCCTAATATTAATAACAGGAAATTATGATTTTGGCGCGCAACTTCCGAATGCAGCAGCCAATCGCTGGGAAGGACCACAGTTTAGGAGGTCTTTCTCATGATACCCATACCATCTGCCATCGGTACCTCACACCACATTACGCCATCTTGCCACTGCTGCCTTCTCAACTGCTCAAAAAAGAACTGCTTGTATCCGAATAGGATGGCGGTAAAGCCAGAAATATTACACCGTGGCGTCATGTTGGTGCAGCTGGACTGCCTCACGTTTCAAACTTATTTATACGGCTTTGGTGTGCATGTGTTACACCAAAACCTGGCACCTACTCACATAGCCGATAACAAGAGTCTTGTGCTGGTTTGGTGACATCGACCCAACCGCTACGGCCATTACCACGGTGTGGTGTAGTTTTCCACTGAGAGCGGCTAGTCCGTCTTGCAATCGTTTTGTTTACATCTTATTCTAACACACACGTCGCCGCACTACATCTGCGTCTACATCTACGTGATTACTCTGTTATTCACAATAAAGTGCCTGGCAGAGGGTTCAATGAACCTCCTTCAAGCTGTCTCTCTACCGTTCCACTCTCAAACGGCACGCACTGAAAACGAGCACTTAACTTTTTCTTTGCGAGCCCTGATTTCTCTTATTTTATCGTGATAATAATTTCTCCCTATGTAGGTGGGTGCCAACAGAATGTTTTCGCAATCGGAGGAGAAAACTGGTGATTGAGAAGATGCCGTCGCAACGAAAAACGCCTTTGTTTTAATGATTGCCACTGTAATTCACGTATCATGTCGTGACACTATCTCCCCTCTTTTGCGGTAATACAAAACGAGCTGCCCTTCTTTGTACTTTTTCGATGTCATCTGTCAGTCCCACCTGATGCGGATCCCACAACGCACAGCAATACTCCAGAATAGGGCGAACAAGCGTGGTGTAAGCAGTGTCTTTAGTAGACCTGTTGCATCTTCTAAGTGTTTAAGTGTTCTGCCAAAACATCTGAGGTCATCAGTCCCCTAGAACTTAGAACTACTTAAACCTAACTAACCTTAGGACATCACACTCATCCATGCCCGAGGCAGGATTCGAACCTGCGACCGTAGAAGTCGCGCGGTTCCGGACTGAAGCGCCTAGAACGGCTCGGCCACCGCGGACGGCTGATCGTTCCAATTTAGGTTCTTTGTAATTGTAATCCCTAAGTATTTAATTGAATTTACAGCCTTCAGATTCGTGTGATTTATCGCGTAATCAAAATTTAGCTGATTTCTTTTAGTACTCATGTTAATAACTTCACACTTTTCCTTATTCAGGGTCAATTGCCAATTTTCACACCATACAGATATCTTATCTAAATCATTTTGCAAGTCGTTCTGATCATCTGATGACTTTACAAAACGGTAAATGACAACATCATCTGCAGACAATCTAATATGGCTACATAGATTGTCTCCTATGTCGTTGATATAGATCAGGAGCAATAGAAGGCCTATAACCCTTCCTTGGGGAACGCCGGATATGACTTCTGTTTTACTCGATGACTGTGGCTGCCAGTGCATTATTCCACAGTGTCTTCCTTACCACTTCTTACTAATTACACTAAAACCGGTTAGTGGCACTACAATGTGGGTAAAGGCTACCTACCTGGCTCGTAAACTATTACATTGCATGTTGAGCCATACGTGTAAGTCTTTATAACTGTCGTGTGTAATCGCATATAAATGGAATTGCAGTACAGGAGATTTTAGACTTACGATGTTGTTTGCTGGAACTGTAAATAAGGGTGGAACTAAATATTTATTTAAGAATTTTGCAAAGTAATATTATTTCTTGGATGTGAAACGACTTTCAATTTGCAGCGACAACGACAACAGTAATAACAATAATATTAAATATTTGAGTAAGTAGGTACGTAACATGCATAAGATGCTTGAAACGTATTCTGTTTATCAGATGGCATAATTAGGAAAGGAGTTAGAGGAAAAAAGAAAGAGTTGCCCTCTATGTGGATCAAGCAACGAAAAGTACACTGAGAGAAATATTCCCATTTGTTTTCGTCGTGCTGTCTTTCGACCAGCAAATTTGTTTCACTTCTCAATCGGATGTGAAACATATGCCATTTTCAACTTGCGACTGTTTAAAAATGACACGTTGGGGATGACAGGCACCCACCGAGTGATTAGGAACCGTCAGGTCATGCAAACGCCTGTGTACAGCCTTTTGAGCACGCTGCTCCTATACAACCTGTGTGGCACCGCTCACTTCGCAAGCGATACGTTGCAATATTTCTTTGTTGCGAGGAGCGGTCTTTGTGCCGGTGACAGAAGAGTCATTTTTAAGAGCTTTATGTACAAGACCCATTGATAGTATAGAAGCACAGCGCCAGAGATGATATTTGCAACAGCACAATGCTAAAGCTCTTCCTCCCATCTGTCATCGGCATGTGAGAGATCCCTCTCCCTCTTCCCCCCCCCCCCCACCCCTCCCTTCTCGATTCTGCTGCGCGCGGGCAATCTCAGCATCGTGCCAATAAACAAACACGACAGCTGGGGACCCCGTGCGCAACTCTCTCGGTGCGCCACCGAGGCAAGCGCAGCCGCTTGAAAGAGTGAGAGGCGGTAAGGGGTGTGGGGCGCGCGGCGGCGGCGGGGTGAGCGAGTCAGCAAGTGTATCGACAAGGCTAACGGAGCGTAATCGATCGATCGACAGCGGCCGGACCGCCGCAGCGGCGGCATCCAGCAGCCGCAGCGCTCGCCTGATAACCTCGGGGGACGCAATCGATGTGTTCACAGGCCGGCGACCACCCCCCTCCCCCTCCCCCCCTGCCTCCGGCCGCTCCACACGGCACATTCGCCTCCACCCCGCCCACGGCGCGGAGAGGGCTCACCGTACTTACCCCTCGAACCCCTTACCGCCAGACAGCTCTGCGCTCGCGTGCCGGTTCGCTGATGAATATTTCACGCGCATTTACAATGGAAATGACAATATGGGTTCCGATACGGCACGCGCCAGACCTGATCTGTTTATACCGGGCTTGCCGCCCACCCCATGAATATCTCACGCGGTTTGCAAACGTTTAGTCGAAAGACGTTCTCACGGTCGTTTCGTTTGGAGGGTAGACTACATGCCGCACGTCTCTAGTTACCCATGTTAGAAAGAAAACGGAAATGACAAGATGTAAGGAAGGGAGAATACTGAAACTTCCTGGCAGATTAAAACTGTGTGCCCGACCGAGACTCGAACTCGGGACCTTTGCCTTTCGCGGGCAAGTGCTCTACCATCTGAGCTACCGAAGCACGACTCACGCCCGCTACTCACAGCTGTACTTCTGCCAGTACCTCGTCTCCTACCTTCCAAACTTTACAGAAGCTCTCCTGCGAACCTTGCAGAACTAGCACTCCTGAAAGAAAGGATATTGCGGAGACATGGCTTAGCCACAGCCTGGGGGATGTTTCCAGAATGAGATTGGAAGGTAGGAGACGAGATACTGGCAGAAGTAAAGCTGTGAGTACCGGGCGTGAGTCGTGCTTCGGTAGCTCAGATGGTAGAGCACTTGCCTGCGAAAGGCAAAGGTCCCGAGTTCGAGTCTCGGTCGGGCACACAGTTTTAATCTGCCAGGAAGTTTCATTTTATGGTTGACAGTGCACCACGTCATCCGTTCACAATTGTTCGCGATTGGTATGAAGAGCATTCTAGACAATTCGAGTGATTGATATGACCACCCAGACCGCCCGACATGAATCCCATTGAACATTTATGGCACATAATCGAGAGGTCAGTCCGTCTACAAAATACGCCGGGCAAAAGAAGTTCCGATACGGTGTTCGGAGATATCCCACGACTTTTGTCATCTCAGTGTAAACAGTCCTCTAGAATGAGACATATAGCGGCAATCTGTTTTTTATCAGAATCTGCTGCCGTCCCTGCCCAGTTTGAAAAATGTGTCGTCAGACGGATAGTAACTAAAAAAAATACTATAGTTTTGTTCGTTCCTAAGGATAGCTATCGAGACAAATTTCTGTGGGTGAGAATCGCGCATTTACGGTAAAACCTTTATAAAGTTTCGTCCGTCTCTGTAGCTCTGTTCAGCGTGTCTGGCTGCTATTCAGAGGATGAGGAAACACAGAACAATAAAGGGGCATGTCCCTGTGCAAGTTTTTCTTAATCCTTTTTTTATTGAGCCTTTGTGATCTAATACGGAGAGAAAGGTGCGTGATAGCTACCCACCATCATCGTTACCTACATTTGCCACTATTTTGCGGGACGACTGGTATAAGATTCCCTTGAAAACCATAGAGAAACTGTACTTATCCATTCCGAGACGAATGGAACATGTTTCAAATGCCAGCAGGTTTTCTACGCTTCCTACACTGTATTAGACATGATGACGTGCTGTGATTTTCGTGTTTCTGTATTTTTTCCATCCTGTTTAATCAATCGATGCTATCGATACCATCTTTCGTCAGCTTTTCGCCAATTTTCGCTATGTATGTTGGTGTTGGCCATAGGCTTTCCCTATTCGTATCCATTTTTCCTTTTCTGTATTAATATTGGTCCTTTAAGCTCAACTATGTTGACTCAAGTGATGTTTTGTACATCAGTGACAGGTGATGTGTGCTAATTTCGAGTTTTTTGGGTTTTTGAAACTAATGTCATCCCGTGTCCCCTTTTTGTTTGGATTTGTACATTTTATTGTTAGTGTGATGTTGCTGTTGTTATTTTACAGTGTAGAGACCCACAATTTCTGGAGCTGTTTCATAAGCTTTCAAAATTTTCTATCAAACATTGGTACAATTGTTATTTGATGTTTATGTCCTCGTGACATGACAACGTGTAATGTTGAGCTCTATAAGTCAAGTTGTATTTCATGTACCAGGTACAACTGATTCATGCTAATTTCACGTTTTCCTCTTCTTCTTCTTCTTTATTTTTATTTTTTTTAATTTTTAATCTTACGTTGTCGTGTTTCCCTAGTTGATTGGTATAGTATATTGTACTGTTACTGTGATGTTTCTGTTCTTGTTTTAGATTTTGAAAATCCACATTTTCCTGGAGTTGTACCGTAAGTGTTCAATATTTACTATTAAGAGTTGATGCTATTCTATATTTGATGTTTATATCTTCGCATCACGGCAACGTCTAATGCTATTTCCCACTATTTTGAAATCATATTTGTGTAGCATCTTGTGGCTTAATATGACTGCATTGGTCAAAGCCGACAGATGGTATCTAATATTCTCATTGACCCGAAGAACAATGGCGGAAATGAAAGAAAGGTGTAGAAGCGGTATTAAAATTCTGGAAGGAAAGATATGTACGAGTAGTTTCAAGATGGCTTTGTTGCCCTCAGTGAACCCATGGAACAATTAACACCTAGCGTATACAGCATATATATTGAGAGTATAGCAAAGAAAAACGACAGTAATGAGTAGTAACAAATATAAGATCAGTGGCAAACTCAACTTCGAATGCTGTTCATTTTTGGAACACAACCAACGACCAGCTTAGAGACAGAAGTGATGACACTTTCTGCAGGACCTGGCCATCATTTTGCAGGACAATGCTCAAGCACGTACAGTGTTATTGAGTTGTTTAACTGATGGGGCTGCTAAGTGCTATCCCACCCACTGCACTCCCCTGACTTAAGCCCTTGTGAATTCAGCTCGATTTCTAAACTGCAGGAAAAACTTCACGGCATTCCCTTCAGAGCTGCTACAAATTCGTCGGGCAATAGAACGCGCCGCTCGAACTGTCAACACAACTGGCACTGCTAAGAGTGTCCTACGACTTCCACATTGTTGACAAGGGGTTATACACAATGCTGGTGACTTCTCTGAAGGTCAGTAAAACTTTGAAACAAGCATCTATTTTGTACGAGCTGTAAATAAGTAGTTGCCACTATTAAAGTTCCAATCCTTATATATATATATATATATATATATATATATATATATATATATATATATATATAAAAGACTGATTATGCCTTTCAGCGTTCAGTCTGGAGCATAGTTCCCCTTATAAAATTCTTCCATGATCCCCTTTTCAATGCTAATTGGTGCCTCTTATGATGTTAAGGCTATTACTTCAAAATCATTCTTAACCGAATCATGGTACCTTCTACTTGGTCTATCCCGACTCCTCCTACCCTGTACTGCTGAACCCATGAGTCTCTTGCGTAACTTTGCTTCTCCCATGCGTGTAACATGACCCCACCATCTAAGCCTTTTCGCCCTGACTGCTACATCTATAGAGTTCATTCCCAGTTTTTCTTTGATTTCCTCATTGTGGACCCCCTCCTGCCATTGTTCCCATCTACTAGTACCTGCAATCATCCTAGCTACTTTCGTATCCTTAACCTCAACCTTATTGATAAGGTAACCTGAATCCACCCAGCTTTCGCTCCCATACAATAAAGTTGGTCGAAAGATTGAACGGTATATATATATATATAGTGTTTCGGAAAGAATTTTTTTGCCCGATATGCTTATTACTAATTACTATTAGACTCTAATATTTTGTGCCAAAAAAGTTTTGTTAGTTGAATAGTGTATTGTTGTTGTTGTGGTCTTCAGTCCTGAGACTGATTTGATGCAGCTCTCTATGCTACTCTAACCTGTGCAAGCCTCTTCATCTCCCAGTACCTACTGCAGCCTACGTCCTTCTCAATCTACTTAGTGTATTCATCTCTTGGTCTCCCTCTACGATTTTTACCCTCCACGCTGCCCTCAAGTACTAAATTGGTGATCCCTTGATGCCTCAGAATGTGTCCTACCAACCGATCCCTTCTTCTAGTCAAGTTGTGGCACAAACTCCACTTCTCCCCAATTCTATTCAATACCTCCTCATTAGTTATGTGATCTACCCATCTGCATAGTGTAACAAGTCTAGATAGTGGCGCACTTCAGCTGCTGCTTGCTCTTGGTACGTTTCGCCTTTACATTATTTTTGTTTATGTACAATCGCCCTTACGAACTGTTCTGGTGGTCGAGCTACTCTGTCCCTCCGCCGTGAACGAACGTTTTCTTCTTAACTTCGATCCTTCGCAGTGTGATAGTGAAATATAAGTTAAAGTCGACTGCTTCGTGCTACGAAATAAACATCGAACTCTTTAACTTCCACTTCTCTATATTTTAAATTCTTTCTCTCTAACGACGACAGATCCTCTTAGTAACAACTAGCAATAGTCTAAACCTTCAACACAATATCACACTCGTGACCCGCAGGTTGTAGATCAAAATTCCATCTTTTTACATCAAAAAGTTATTCATTTGTTTCGGGTCCCCGTTGACACTGTCGATGGCCCTCTTACTCCAAGCCGTCCATGACACCGTCCAGTCGGATTGTCAACGCATAACCATATCCTTGTGCAGCAAGTGAATGGTGCTCCCCCTGACGACTCACCACTGCCACCTTTGTTACTGCTCACACACCCTCTGTACAAACACAGACCATGGCGCACTATATCTGCTCCTTTTTTCTACACTGGCTGCATAACATGTATCAGCTGCCGTGATCATCTTTTGCTGGTACGAATGTTAAGAGCGGAGCTGGGTGTTCGATAAAACACCATGTTACACTAGTATCCCGTCACTCAAGCTAAAGATGTCGTGTCATATTATCTATTCATATTTATCTACTTTGTTTACTCAACATATATTTTGTTTGTAAGTCTCACTATTGACCCTACTTCATTTCATAATCAACCACATCTCAAAAAATATTTTGAAGAAATATACGTTTTTTTATAAGTTTCACATACCATCTTTAAGCCGTACGCATTGTTATGAGTGTTTTTCTTGTACAATGCGTGTACACTCGTTCTTCGAAACTGCTTAGCTTCTATCGGTAGGTGGATATAATTTGTTCTCTTACTACTTTTCTCATTCAAGAGATCGATTTGCTTCAACTTGAGTGATACTTACTTTTTTGCATACATATCCTCTTATAAATACTTTCATTACAGTTTCCTGTTTCAGAGGAATCATAGATTTACTACACTTCCTTTGTTCTGATTCCACATTTAAACTCCATATATTTCTGCGTTAATATACATGGAGATGTAAAGAGTCCACATAGGCTGTAATTTAAAAAATTGTCTATCTTAACTTGCTAGGAAACCTCTTCTTTGGCATTATCAACTGGCGCTCCAAAACTTTAAGTCACATTATTGAATAAGTGCTGATCCCCTTTAGTGGGTATAAACTGCACAACCTTACTTTTGATCATATGAAAGTGCCTAATACATATTCCCTACCACTACCACTACCACTACCACAACATTTTTTTCCGTCATGTACCTGATCCACGAAATAGTTGAGTCTCTTTCATAGTTCTGTCAGTCTACCCTTTTATACCCACCTCCTACTAACTCGAGTACACTTCCCTACTTATTTTAAACCAATTGTATGGAGCATCCTCACCTTTTCTCCTAT
Source organism: Schistocerca cancellata (assembly GCF_023864275.1). Classification (NCBI taxonomy): domain Eukaryota; kingdom Metazoa; phylum Arthropoda; class Insecta; order Orthoptera; family Acrididae; genus Schistocerca; species Schistocerca cancellata. The sequence continues at coordinate 1,210,813,539 of NC_064626.1, forward strand.
TTTTCCCCTGAAATCGATTCGAAGAGTTTCTTTCATTTGACTGTACCCAGATGTCAACCTATACACTTCCCCATTTCATGTCTTACACTTCCTCATACTCTACGTACCTCCTTTCACTCAAAGAAAATCCACATACTTATAATACTTTAGGCAATAATTCCCCGTCCTACCTATTTAATTATAACTCAGATATTTATACCCACTCTCTTATTATCTACTCTGATTCATACTATCATTTAACTTCATTAACGACGTCATTCCTCAGAACATGTAGGACAATGTTACTTAATGTTCGAAACTAATGTGTGTTCTTGGGCCCGCGTATCTGCTATTCAAACAAATGACACTTCAATCACCATGTGTTTAGCGCGTCATCTGCTAAGGGTATACTCTGCTTCGTAAGTGTCTATTCCAGAGGAAAACTTTGAAGCACCTAAACCTATTCGCACTTAAATTGTTTGTTGCAGCTGTCAGCATCTTATGTGACACGGGGATAGGGTAATCTTGGCAATCATGTGAAAACGTATTGACGGTAAACGGTAATTACAAAGTTTCCACAATGGAGACTGTTGCTGCCGCGCGGGATTAGCCGAGCGGTCTTGGGCGCTGCAGTCATGGACTGTGCGGCTGGTGCCGGCGGAAGTTCGAGTCTTCCCACGGGCATGGGTGTGTGTGTTTGTCCTTAGGATAATTTAGGTCAGGTAGTGTGTAAGCTTAGAGACTGATGACCTTAGCAGTTAAGTCCCATAAGATTTCACACACATTCGAACATTCGAGACTGTTGCTTATGAAAAGAGGCGAAATAAGTCCGGATCTCCTAAAGGAGATGAAAGAAAGGAAAAATAAAAGAGTGGCTTTGTTGAAATCTAAAAAGAGAAGAAGACAGACCGCGAAGACGGACTCCCATTGCAACCCAAACCCCCAAAACAGGAATCCGCGTGCAAAAATTCTTCACCGAAACACCAGAGGACGAAGAGTGTTAACATGCCCTACAGGACCAACCGCCTGTTGTTTGTCTGGAAAGAGTGATCTAACACCATGTGTTAAAAGAAAAAGAAAAAAGAAACAAACCGTAATTCGTCAATCATAAATCGTTCTTGTCCCAAGTCTCGTCCAGAGTCCTTGTTTTTCCAATATATGAGTACATTTTTTCCAAAATAGCTTCTTTCTCGTCATTCGTCTGCAATGTATTTGATTCATGCTGTAACTATTATCATTTGATATGGAAACTAATCGTTAAATTAGCTGTATCTCTGTGATTTCTCAAAGTAGATGTAGCTCAACGTCAGCGATATTATACTTCACGTGCATTTAGCAGCTAACCAATATTGTGATCGACCAAGAAGACATCTTTTGGATCTCGTATGCATAGTATTTTATAAGGTCTATAACAATGAGGAAAAAATTTATGATTTTCCTTCTTTACGTTAGAACTATAGCGTAATAGTGTCCTTGGATTCTCATTATATTTATTTAATAGTCTTTCAGCTGTTTGCCGTAAATGATTCCTTACTGTCTGTTCTAAATTCTTTCCGTCATCGTATTGTTGTTTGGCCGTTTAAACAATTTACGCAAGGGTTCACCAATAAATTTACGCTTCATTATTTCTACTGGGGATAAACCTGTAGACAGCTGCGGCAACTCATTTAATATTATCTCAAATTCTGGTATCGTTTGTGCCAAGTGTTTGGTTGAGCAATAAGTTCCACGCCATCTTCGAATTTCCTATATAATACATTCACATCGGTTCGATTTCAGGGTATACTTCGACATAGTTATACGACGTATGCCTTCCCAAGTTAAGGATTCCTTACAATTATGAGTTGTAAATTGTGTTCAATGTCAGTTAAGAGCCATTTCGGTTTCTCAACATCTGCGAGTAAACTTCCTGGCAGATTAAAACTGTGTGCCCGACCGAGACTCGAACTCGGGACCTTTGCCTTTCGCGGGCAAGTGCTCTACCATCTGAGCTACCGAAGCACGACTCACGCCCGGTACTCAAAGCTTTACTTCTGCCAGTATCTCGCCTCCTACCTTCCAATCTCATTCTGGAAACATCCCCCAGGCTGTGGCTAAGCCATGTCTCCGCAGTATCCTTTCTTTCAGGAGTACTAGTTCTGCAAGGTTCGCAGGAGAGCTTCTGTAAAGTTTGGAAGGTAGGAGACGAGATACTGGCAGAAGTAAAGCTGTGAGACCGGCCGTGAGTCGTGCTTCGGTTGCTCAGATGGTAGAGCACTTGCCCGCGAAAGGCAAAGGTCCTGAGGTCGAGTCTCGGTCGGGCACACAGTTTTAATCTGCCAGGAAGTTTCATATCAGCACACACTACGCTGCAGAGTGAAAATCTCATTCTGGATCTGCGAGGAAGTTGCGCATACAGTTAATGACTGCATCCATGTTTGCATGCTTCATGAGATACAATGTGACTTATTTTGATCAAAATTCTGAAAGTAGGTACAGGGTGTTTCAAAAATGACCGGTATATTTGAAACGGCAATAAAAACTAAACGAGCAGCGATAGAAATATACCGTTTGTTGCAATATGCTTGGGAGAACAGTACATTTTCAGGCGGACAAACTTTCGAAATTACAGTAGTTACAATTTTCAACAACAGATGGCGCTGCAAGTGATGTGAAAGATATAGAAGACAACGCAGTCTGTGGGTGCGCCATTCTGTACGTCGTCTTTCTGCTGTAAGCGTGTGCTGTTCACAATGTGCAAGTGTGCTGTGGACAACATGGTTTATTCCTTAGAACAGAGGATTTTTCTGGTGTTGGAATTCCACCGCCTAGAACACAGTGTTGTTGCAACAAGACGAAGTTTTCAACGGAGGTTTAAGGTAACCAAAGGACCGAAAAGCGATACAATAAAGGATCTGTTTGAAAAATTTCAACGGACTGGGAACGTGATGGATGAACGTGCTGGAAAGGTAGGGCGACCGCGTACGGCAACCACAGAGGGCAACGCGCAGCTAGTGCAGCAGGTGATCCGACAGCGGCCTCGGGTTTCCGTTCGCCGTGTTGCAGCTGCGGTCCAAATGACGCCAACGTCCACGTATCGTCTCATACGCCACAGCGCCACAGTTTACACCTCTATCCATACAAAATTCAAACGCGGCAACCCCTCAGCACCGCTACCATTGCTGCACGAGAGACATTCGCTAACGATATAGTGCACAGGATTGATGACGGCGATATGCATCTGGGCAGCATTTGGTTTACTGACGAAGCTTATTTTTACCTGGACGGCTTCGTCAATAAACAGAACTGGCGCATATGTGGAACCGAAAAGCCCCATGTTGCAGTCCCATCGCCCCTGCATCCTCAAAAAGTACTGGTCTGGGCCGCCATTTCTTCCAAAGGAATCATTGGCCCATTTTTCAGATCCGAAACGATTACTGCATCACGCTATCTGGACATTCTTCGTGAATTTGTGGCGGTACAAACTGCCTTAGACGACACTGCGAACACCTTGTGGTTTATGCAAGATGGTGCCCGCCCACATCGCACGGCCGACGTCTTTAATTTCCTGAATGAATATTTCGATGATCGTGTGGTTGCTTTGGGCTATCCGAAACATACAGGAGGCGGCGTGGATTAGCCTCCCTATTCGCCAGACATGAACCCCTGTGACTTCTTTCTGTGGGGACACTTGAAAGACCGGGTGTACCGCCAGAATCCAGAAACAATTGAACAGCTGAAGCAGTACATCTCATCTGCATGTGAAGCCATTCCGCCAGACACGTTGTCAAAGGTTTCGGGTAATTTAATTCAGAGACTACGCCATATTATTGCTACGCATGGTGGATATGTGGAAAATATCGTACTACAGAGTTTCCCAGACCGCAGCGCCATCTGTTGTTGACAATTGTAACTACTGTAATTTCGAAAGTTTGTCTGCCTGAAAATGTACTGTTGTCCCAAGCATATTCCAACAAACGGTGTATTTCTATCGCTGCTCGTTTAGTTTGTATTGCCGTTTCAAATATACCGGTCATTTTTGAAACACCCTGTAAATATGCGTTAAACCTTCCCTAGCCATCGGTAAAGGGCCGTAAAACTCTGATGCCGTTAAATCATGTAAACCCTTCGGTAAAATGGGATACATCCGGTAATTAATACAATTGTTATCCTCCTTAGCTTTTTGACAAAATTTGGCATGTCCTTATCAATATAACAACTTTCATACTTAATCCTTAAAGTAGTAAAACTTTTTCATATATTTTACACATTTACGAATTCCAAACCGACCATAGCTGTTATGTAACAACCATTCTAATTCGGTCTCCACATACTGCGGAATGCGTACATCCAACATTATGTGTGTTTGCATTTGCTCTCCAAAATAACGTTTTATCCACGAGTGTATATAGATGTTATTCTAATGATGGTAATCATTCACAGTTAAAATAGTCATCTTAAAAATTAAGATTTATTTTGTATCTAAAATGAAATTTATAGTTAACTTTAAACTGACTTATTCATTATAGACATTAAATGCACGTAACATTTAATTAATATTAGGAAAAAGAAATATTTAAGATTTACATAATATTTTGAAATATTTAAGTTAGTCTGTGATGAGGAATCTAGTATTGTAACCTCCCCACAAAAATTTACAACGAAATACTTAATAAAAATGGGAGCCAAGTGTAACCTCCCGTAATGAAATTTACTGACAATGACAATTAAACAAAAATTAGCAATCTGACTCACAAATAAAAAAATGAAAAACAATTCAGTGGTAATGAAAATCAGTGGCAGTGAAAATACAATTAAACCGAAATATCGGTCTTTGGCCCTGTGCATAAATCAGAATTAAATTCTTACCTCATTGTAACTGCTAACCAGATTTCTGCTCTTATTGTTCCGCACTGCTTGGAGGAACTGCATTGCAAATAATAATATTCCTTTTTTTGTAATTTAACTGAAATTTGTCTTTAAGGGAAGTGGAATGAATTTTTTTTGTAAAATGCTTTGAAATCAAAATTATTATTGGGGCGCTTGTTGGAAATTAATTACAATAAATAAACTTTACATTATCTAATGAATACCTTAATTAGCAATATACCTCATTCAGCATCTTGACCAGTGTTGCCGACAGACCACATCACACAACCGCACTGGGCTGCTACTACTGACCGACTGCTCTGCATGACGACTACTCCATAACTGCTCTCAACGACAACTAACTGAGTACTGCTCTCAACTAGACAGAGCTACAGACTCGCAACGACTTACTGACTGACTGAGAACCGCTCGCAACACTCGCGCGGTCAAGCGCATACTCTCTGGTCACAGATGCTACAACGCCTCGCCATCGCTGCTATGTTACATACGTGTTTCATAACCCTCCACTGGGGGGGCAAAAATTTGGCAGCGATGGTGAGTCATTTGGACTTGCCAAGCGCGGCAAAATTTTTCTTTAATTAACAAACTTCTACAACTTACAGAATATTTAGATGTAGTACATGAATTAAATGTTGTGCACACGCACTAAGTACCAAATATATCAAAGACAAAATGTGAGTACAAAACATAGTAGCAAATCAGAAAAATGTATATACAAATTATTTGACAGATAACAAAGTGCACAGGCACTGAAAAAATTCTTTAGCATATTCAGAACAAATAAACAGACTGGCAAAAAATATTATGTTGACAAGTGACATGAGTGCACATGCACTGCAGTTGAGAACATATCAGTAAATGATGAAATGTATATACAATTAGTAACAAATGACATAAGTGCATACGCATTGAAGTATTGAATATACAGAATAGTACAAATCATATTGAAAAATGAGAAAAGTGCACAGGCACTGGAGTTCAGTAGAAAACATATTAACACACAACATAAGTGCACATGCACTGTAGTTCAGAACATCATTAAAATAAAATACTAAAAAATTGTATATACAATATAAAAGACAAGAGTGCACATACTGTACTTGAGAACAAATCGAAAAAATGTCTTAGGCATTTTTGCAATAAATAAACATAATGGTAAAAAATCATATCGACAAGTGACATAAGTGTACTCGCACTGGAGTTGAGCGAATCAAAAAAAAAAAAAAAATGTATCACCCATGAACATAAATAATGTTAGCAAAAAATTGATTTTCACTATGTGACAAGAATTAGGATAGGAAAGGGAAGGATTGCATCATGGTTGTAGCACTTTAGATTGCACACAGCTGTTCTGAAAGTCCATATCTTTCCACAGAAGTACAACACCAAGTGACACAATTTGCAGTTCTTTTCCCATCAGAATTCATCAGTGTAGCCAAGACACCGAAGTCTCGTAGTAATATTTCATGTTCTCATTTTGGCAGTACATTAGGTACACCAAACAGTGGGACCATAATAACGTCTTCATCGCTCATGGTGGTGGACAGCATGTCGTGTCAACACCACGCTTTTACAAGGCACACCAACGTAGAAGTAGTGCAAACCCAAAGGTAGTGCTCCATGATCACTAGGATAGACAGGACAAATGGACATTGCAGTAATTCAGGGTAGTTAGCTCATGAGGTGAAGGACATTAAGTCACATAATATTGACAATTACAGTTTTCATGTGGGGCATTCATAGCCCAGTGTTGAACATTTCTGTACCATGAATGTAGTAATACAGAAAAATGTTCATTAATTGTTTTACATAGAATCAGTAACCTTCTTTTCCTAGTTACAAAGCATTATTAAATAATCGCATTCTTTTCCAGTTACAAAGTATAGCATAGTTAATTAATTATGTGTCATTCCAATATAGTAATAATCATTAGCCTTCTCCTAACTACAAAGCATTATTAAACAATCACATTCTTTCCCAATTATAACGCATAGTTAATCATTTGTCATTTCAATATAGTAAGAATCATATTCTTTTCCAGTAACAAAGTATCAACATTGAAAACAAGAGCTAATTAATGGCATAATTAATAACCTAATTCATTGAGTGACATTAATTATTGGCACTCAGTGGCCATCAAGTATCGAATAGTATAGAACATTGTTCCTCATTCAGTATTATTCAGATCATTAAGAAGTAATAACAATTCATTGAGTGACATTCAGATCATTACGAAGTCATTATTAAAAACAGCTAATTACAGTCATAGCATTAATAATCATACACATTATAAGTAGTCTCATTACAATAAACAGTGGAGTTATTAGCCAGTTACAAAGCATTATTTTATATATATTTTTTTGTATCATTACGAAGTCATTACAGAAGTGACATACTATTCAGAGTTGATCAGTATTATTCAGAACTTTCTCAAACTGGTATCACTATTTGGGACTGGTAATACATTTTTTGTTAGCAATGCATTGCGTTTGGTAATTATAAGAGAAAGCAAGAAGAAAAAAAAAAGAGAGAAAAAAAATTGGTAATGGGTTGTTCCTGTAAATCAAAAATGTATAACGTCATTCGTCATGAGTCAGCTGTAGCAAGGTTATGTAACAAGGCAGTATATGTGATCACATTTATAAATGATAAACACAAATGGGTAAAAAATATAAATGCAAGTACTAGAACAGGTATAATAAGTAACAGGTTTAGTATGTATCATGAAAAACTTCTCCTGGAAAAAATATAAAATGGATTATTGACCTGAAAGAAGAAACGCACACTATGCTGAAAAGTAGTGAACTTCGAATTAACAAGTAGTGAAATGTGTATAAAATGTGCTCCATAGCTGTCCTTTCCAAAACTTTCCGTCATCCTACTATGCAATATAACACCTGCTGTCAAAACAAACTGCAACAAATACTTAAATAACTACGTAGCATAAATACATGACTTCAACATTATCCTCATCTGTAAAGAAAAAAAAACTTCATTGTCAATCACTTCATTATTCATAACTCCATCATTATCATTACCTGTAAAGAAAAACTTCATTATTCATAATAGCATATTCTTCATCATTATTCATCAGTATTCATTATCATCTGCAAAAATATCACTTCATTACTCATTATACAATTATTCCTTATCTCTAGCATATTTCATCACTAAAACTAAGACGTGTAGTTCAGTCTGACAGCCTGCATCAATCACCTTGTATTCTGAAAGAAAAAATTAGTTAAGACTGCTATTCTATGATGAGTATAGTATATTCTTGTTAATGCTTGTTAATCCTGATCCATTTACTCTTCCTCATAAAGTTATTGCATCTTCTATCGTTTATTCCGTAGGTGAAATTCCCATTTCTGTTTAATTTATTTCCTTTACACGTTATTTCTTTCTGAAAATGATGAACAAAGATTAATGTCTTGCATTTAAATCATATACCCACTAAAGAATTATTGATTAACGGTAACATACTTAAGCATACAGCCTAACATGACAGAAAACGTAATATGTCAAAAGCATAGACAGTGTTCAAAGGCAAAAAAAAAAAAAAAATGTACACGGAATATCACAATGCAGCAGCAAAAAAAAAGAAAAAGAAAAACGTAAAATAGTCACGATGTTGAGACATCATAGGGCAAAAATGTCAAAGTCAACTGGTGTTTGCAATATCTTAACTAATTCACAGTGCATACAAACAAAACAGGAAAACAATCATACACACAAAAAAAATGGAAAATGTGCACGGTCTGACGTGTAACGACAAGAAAAGCGACCTGCTAACCTTACCTTGCCGGGCACTTGCCAAGAAAAAATACGACACTCATCAGTAGGTAATCATATAATTGCATAAGTGAATGGCATCATAGCATGTTACATCATAAAGTGATTTCATTCAATGAACGGTTTAATGTTTGAGATATGGTGATTGCCTTTCGATTTTCTGGTTCTCAAAGTTTCGACGTGTACAACATTGTGGTGAGGGATGCTGCGAATCCGATATGGACCTGCGTATAGAAGTTCAAATTTACTGCACTTACCTTTTAATTTGCTGGATAAATAGTGTGTACGTACTAATATTTTGTGTCCAACGTGAAAGTCTCGACGTGTACAAACCTGTTTTTGCTGTCTTCTCCGGCGCTCTGCGGCACGTTTGATGTTGTTCAGTGCAATGTCAATTATTTCACGGTGTCTTAGTCGACGACAGGTAGGGAAGTTGACTAATTCTTTAATTTTGTTTGGTGGTTCAACGTTTTTCAGTATTACAGACGGAGATAGCATAGTGGATTCATTTGGAATTGAATTAATTACATCTTGGAATGAGAGTATGTGTGTGTCCCAATCAATATGTCTTTTGTGGCAGTATATTCTACACAGTTTACCAATTTCTTTCATTAATCGTTCACAAGGGTTCGAAGAAGCATGGTACTTGGATATATAGATCGGAGAAATGTTTCTAGCTCGTAACATGCGTGTCCATACGCTACTACGAAATTGTGATCCATTGTCAGAAATTACTCTCATCACATGCCCTACATGAAATAAAAAATGTTTTACAAATGCTTTCGAAACAGTTTTAGCAGTAGCTTTGCGTAACGGAGTGAAAGTAACAAATTTTGAAGTGAGCTCAACAGCGACAAAGATGTAGCAAAAACCTCTATTAGTTCTCGGAATCGGACCAAAAATATCTACTGCGGCCATGTGTCTTAATTTAACAGGTACAATGGGATATAAAGGAGGAATATGTGAAGTGGTGTCTGATTTAGCTTTCTGGCAAATTTTACAAGACGCTAAAACTCGTCGTATACGTTTCTCCATGTTGGTAAAATAACAGTTCTGTCTCAGTATAAGAAAACATTTTCGTGCTCCGTAATGTGCGTAACTTAAATGAGTATACCAGATTAGTTTGTTAACAAGTTCGTCAGGAATGCATAATAACCAATTGTTGCTGTCAGGATGAGAGCGGCGAAACAGAATGTCATTGCGTACAGTGTAATGGTTTCTAATCGTAACATTATTCTTATCTTGCCAAAGGTGTTTAATTTCTTTCCACACATTGTCTTTATTTTGTTCTTGTGCTATGTCCTGTAATGACGATGAAATAAAATTTTCAAATGCTACTTGCTGAATGTACATGACACTGAAATTTGTTTTGCAGAAGTTGGTTGCTACGTCTTGCTGATTGTTGCCGAGAGAACGCGATAGTGCGTCTGCTATAACATTTTGCGTACCGGGAATGTGAACTATTGTAAAATTAAATTCCTGTAAATATAGTTTCCATCTACTTAATCTATCGTGTGTGAATTTAGCTGAAAGTAAAAATTGTATCGCTCTGTGGTCTGTATAGACGGTGGTATGTCTTCCGTAAAGAAAATGTCTAAATCTCGTAAAAGCCCATACAACACCTAATGTTTCCAGTTCTGTAACGGAGTAATTTCGTTCAGCAGATGACAAAATGCGGCTTGCAAATGCGATGTTTTTAATTACTATCGAACCATCTTCTTCAATTTCCTGGAAAATGTGTACGCCTAAAGCTGTGTTGGAACTGTCGGTGGCAATGGAAAAATTTCTGGTAAGATCTGGGTGCGATAAAAGTGGAGCATTCAACAGAGTATGTTTCAGGTTCACAAATTCAGAATGTGCTTGCTTATCCCAAGACCAAATACTGTTTTTACCTGTTAATTGGCATAACCTGGGTGTGTCTAAAGCGGAGTGATGAATAAATTTACGAAAAAAGTTAATTAAGCCCAAAAAACTGCGTAGTTGCTTTTTTGTCGTAGGAACAGTAATGTCACGTAGAGCTTGAAGTTTTTCCGGATCAGGTGCAATGCCTTCCGCTGAAATAACGTGTCCAAGAAATTTTATAGAAGTTTTGCCAAAGTGCGATTTACTAAGATTAACTGTAAGCCCTTGTGCATGAAAAGTTTGTAACAGTTGTTCAAGAATCAGATTGTGATCAGACCAGTTAGCTTCTGCGATAAGAATGTCGTCTACGTACGTCGTAATTCTGTCCTTAAGTTCTGTCGGAAGTATTGTGTTCAAACCGCGAATAAAAGCTGCAGAAGAAATAGTTAAGCCGAATGGTAATTTACAAAATTGATAACAGTCGCCGAAACAAAGAAAAGCTGTATATTTTCTGCAATTTGGATGAAGTTGAATTTGCCAAAATCCCGATTTCAAATCTAATGTGGAATAAATGGCAGTACCGTGAAATTTCTGTAGAAGTTCCTCTAGTGTCTGTGGTCGATCTGTTTCATTAATAATAATGTCATTAATGTGACGTGAATCAAGTACAAGGCGAAGCGAGCCATCTTTTTTCTTAACAATATGTAGCGGGTTTATGTACGGACTAACTGCTGGTTCTATAATTCCTTGGTCAAGCATATCCTGCAATTCTTTCTTAACTTGTTCTCTGTGGATATATGGAATAGGATAATGCTTTGCTTTAAATGTATCGTGCTGTTTGACTTGAAATTCATACATAAATCCGGACATAGTACCAGGAATGTTGTCAAAAACTGGAGCTTGCTGTAAAAGAATTTTGTGTAGTTGCATTCGTTCGTCGTCTGTAGTTGCACTGCTTTGTCTAACTTTATCTGAAATCATTTGCATTACGTCGTAGTCAGCTTCGTCTGGAGTATTATCGTTGTGTACGTACGTATTCGTGAACAATGTGGGATTACAGTCTATGTTACGTGTTGCGGAAATGACCTCTGTGCGGTTAATTGTTTGTTCTTCCGCAGATAAAGAGTGCTGAAATTCTAAAGCAAGTTGTACATTTTCATCCTTTAGCATTAAATAAGAATTTTGAAAATCGATAACTGCGTCGTGTTGTACTAGAAAATTCGTACCTAAAATTACGTCTGTTGTCAACAAAGGAACAATCCAAAAATTAGAGTGGAAAGTATGACCTCCAATACAAAATGATAAATGTGTCTGCAATTTAACGTCTACTCCTTTACTTGATACTGCTCCTTTCACTTTTGTTTTGCCTAAAGGTAATGTCGGATAAGTATACTCTTTGTTGCACTCGTTAAAAGTCTCCTCATTTATTACTGATATAGGTGATCCAGAATCAATTACTGCTGAGAATTTTGATGAACCAATTTTAATTTCGATGACAGGATGTGAAATAGTTTTCTGAACAAATGGTCTTTCCTGCAAGAGAGTGTCTCTGATATCGTCAAAAGTAATTACATTTTCGTGAACAACATTTTTCGTGTCAAACGTAGTGCTTGTGTTATTGGAAGATGCGATCTGTACATTATCTAGTCAGATTCTATCTGACGTGTTATTATTATTAGGAGGATTCTGTGGCATTTCGACTATTTGAACTGTCCTATTACTTCTTTCTGACGTATTACGCTCTGGATGGTACCTACTGTCGGGTTCATTCATAAGAATAGGTTCTCGTGCATAATTTTGCTGTTGGTATGACCGACTGTTATTATATGTACGCTGAAAATTGTTCTCATTAATTTTACGTCTGTCGTAATAGTCATTCCTATACGGTGTATTGCGATGGGAATTGAAATACTGTCTTCTTTGTACATAGTTATTTCCTTGCTGTCGTGCGTTACTATTTGTTGTATCAGGGACTATACGTGCTCGCGGCGGAACATTAAAGCCTGGTTGACCTTGTGCATTACATTGTTGGTTACGTATGCTAACCGGCTGGTTTTGATGTTGTTGTTGTGAAACACCTCTATTGTTACTAAAGTGTTGTTCCTGTTGCTGAAAATTTTGACAATATTGATAATTAGAATTTTGTCTCTGATTTGAGTTCTGGTAGTTGTCGTTCCTAAAGCGCCTGTTACTTTTCCTATTGAAATTATTTCCCTGATCATAATTACTGTAATTTTGTTGACTTTGGTTATTATACGAAAAGTTTTTGTTTACGAAAGAATAATCAGATTGCTGTACTTCTAAAAGCTGCAACAGATCCCTGAATGCTGAAATGTTTTCTTTTTGCTGGCCCGTTAGAAGTGACACTCGTAATGACCGTGGTAATTTGGAAATGCATAATTGTATAAGTGCGGATTCACTGTACGGTTCACTTAGGTACTGGTTTTGTTGTACCATGTGCTCAAAAAATTGCGTTACACTGGGAAAATTTGAGTTCTCGTAATTCGGCAAACTAATTAACTGATCTTTAATTCCGCGCTGTGTCGTCTTCGACCAGTACGCTGACAGAAAAGCATTCTGGAATTCTTCTATCGAGTAACATTGCCTCGCGATCGGTCTCATACGAGTTGCCGGCTCGCCTTCCAAAAAACTACAAATAAATTCAAGTTTGTGCGTTACAGGCCAAGTCGGTGGAAGAGCAAAGCTAAATTGTTGAATCCAATCCAGTGGGTGAATCTGCGTTCTATCATTTTTAAAAACTTTAAACTTTCTCACTGACAGAAAATGTTTGTAATCGAAATTATCATCTCTGTGTGATGCAACAGGTTCAGGATCGTAAGAGTATCTATTGAACTGTGGTTGTTCGGAATCTAAGTCCCGCACTCTCTGTAGATTACTCAAATTATATGCGCTGCGTGAGTCTGGCAAATGTTCATAAAGTGGCGTCTGTTGTGGTATGTTATTAACTGAAATGTTTTTAATCTCTGTTACTTCTTGTTGTAAATTTGACAACTTCCTACGTAACGTGTTGTTAGATGAATCGATCTCATTAATTGTCTGCTGTAAATTCTGAAATTCTGGTGTTTGGTTAAAGGAAACCGGCGCAGTATCGTCTGATTTATTCTCATTAGCACTTTCGATAGCATCAATACGACTGGCCAATTCATCATATTTTTCAGTCAGTATTTTTGCCTGATCATCAGTTTTAGAATCGGTCGCATTAATCTGTTTTTGCAACTTGCGCGTAGTTTCGCTCAGTTTTTTAACATCAGCTTTGATGACATCGCAATCCTGTGTTAATTCTAATTGTTCGAATCTGTCTGTTACTGTTTGAATATCTACTGTCTGTGTATCTGTTTTTGATTTAAGATTGGAAATTTCGTCACGTAATTCAGTGTTCGACTGTTTGATGGAATTAATTTCGTCGGACACTGACGCAATATTGTTGTCAACGTATGTCTTCGCTTTTGCGAACATTTTACGTTTGTCTTCTTGTCTCTGAGCCGTGATTGTTTCCATGACTTGACGTTTGACTTTATTTTGATCTTGAATAAATTTGCGGAAACGCGTATTACTGTTTTCTATGTGCTGATTAAAACGCTCGTTAATCTGAGTGTTCTGCTGTCCGAATTTCGCGTCTATCTTTTCATCCATTGTGCGCGAAAGTTCTGCTGTCATTGCTTTAAACTCATCGCGTAATTGTGTAGCTTTTTCAGAGCATTGTTTAGCGACTCCGCTAATTTCGTCTCTGAGTGTTTCTGTTGCGGCTGTTTGCATTTCCCTTAACTCTTGCGCAACAGACTTAATTTCTTCGCTATTTTTTCGTGAACAAGCCTCAATTTCCACGCGCAACTGTTCCTTAGTGTCATGACACTGCGCGGCAACAGCTCTAATTTGTTCACTAAGCTGTCTGGAATTGTCGTCTATTTTTTTATTTAACTGTCCGTTCTGTTCACTAAGTTGTTGTTTGAAATCTTCACTCTGTTGTCTGACCTGTTCACTAAGTTTGTCTTGTTTTTTATCATTATTGTCTAGTTTTTCACTAACGTGTTTGTTCTGTTCCCTAAGTTGTCTGAAATCTTCCCTAAATTGTAGCAGTATTGCCAAAATTGGATCCGAGCCTAAATTAGCATTTCTATTATCTGTGCTGTTTAATGGTGGATCTGAAATTGTTTCGCTTTCTGTAACCATTTGGTTATTCTGAGACTCACAAAAAGGTTTGCCAGTCAAATGTACACTGTTGGACACTATTTCGGAATTAAATAGATCAGTCGTACTTTCAGTACACTGTCCATTTTCATTAGAAAGATTTCTCGGTACGTTACTTGAATTTTCCAAATCGGGTATGTTAGGCTGGGCATCGCTCATTACAATAGAGCGTTCCGCATCATCGATTGTCGTCAAATCAACAGAAGACACAATCGAGTTCGTTCGTTCATCATTAAGACAAAAGTCATCATTAGTGGTTGGAATACACTGATTGTTAGTGAACGCAGGATTGTCATCATGACACTGCGTGTCACAAGTCCTATCGGTAAAGTCGTTTGTGCCGGTAATTTCGTTCGTAATACCTCGCGATACACTATTCACAGTCTTTCGCGGCATTTTTACAATATTCACAAATATTCACAAAACAATAAGCACAAATGCAAAAACAACACACAAATACAACAGAGCAACGAATTGCCGTTGACCTGTAGAAAGAAAGTCACAAGTTAATAAAAGCGTTGCGCCAAATCCTAATTATATCTAAGCAAATAAGAGCAGATATCTGACTGTTTTTCAAAAGACTCTCAACGAAATACGATCCTGGACTGGGTGTCGCCAAGTGTAACCTCCCCACAAAAATTTACAAGACAATATTATATAGAAATGGGACCAAGTGAAACTTTCCCACAAAATGTTGAAAGACTATAATTTGAATGTTAACAAGAATACAACCTAACGTAACCTCCCAGCAAATAAATTCAATGACAATGACCATTAGACAAAAATTAGCAATCTGACTCACAAATAAAAAAATGAAAAACAATTCAGTGGTAATGAAAATCAGTGGCAGTGAAAATACAATTAAACCGAAATATCGGTCTTTGGCCCTGTGCATAAATCAGAATTAAATTCTTACCTCATTGTAACTGCTAACCAGATTTCTGCTCTTATTGTTCCGCACTGCTTGGAGGAACTGCATTGCAAATAATAATATTCCTTTTTTTGTAATTTAACTGAAATTTGTCTTTAAGGGAAGTGGAATGAATTTTTTTTGTAAAATGCTTTGAAATCAAAATTATTATTGGGGCGCTTGTTGGAAATTAATTACAATAAATAAACTTTACATTATCTAATGAATACCTTAATTAGCAATATACCTCATTCAGCATCTTGACCAGTGTTGCCGACAGACCACATCACACAACCGCACTGGGCTGCTACTACTGACCGACTGCTCTGCATGACGACTACTCCATAACTGCTCTCAACGACAACTAACTGAGTACTGCTCTCAACTAGACAGAGCTACAGACTCGCAACGACTTACTGACTGACTGAGAACCGCTCGCAACACTCGCGCGGTCAAGCGCATACTCTCTGGTCACAGATGCTACAACGCCTCGCCATCGCTGCTATGTTACATACGTGTTTCAGTATATGAAGAACATGTGTAAAATTTATTGTAGAATTTCTGAAATCATTTCATATTACCCACTCATATATATAAGCAACATACAGCAACTCGATCCTAAAAAAGAAAGAAGAAAAAAGAAAAACGTGTAGTCCCAAGCAAAGTTCCAAGACCCTAATCCATAAAAAGGAAGCTAGAATCCTCAGTTAATCCATAGTTAACGAAAACCTCAACCCTCTAAGAAAATTTGAATAGGCGTAATATTAGCAAATCTCACCGTTACCTTAAACGATGACAACTTGATGAAAATAGTTATCGTTGGTGATTGAGGACGGGGGCAGGCGGGGAGGGGGGGACTGTGGAACCACTCGTTAAGTATATGGTCTTTTATGAAACCAAAATGTAATCGAACTGGCCATGAACAATTACCATATTTGATATAAAATTCAATAAAAGGATAAAAACAGCGAATGGAAAAGATATTATACGCAAAGTAGAGAGGGGCTTTATTCAAAGAGTTTCTAAGGAACGTCCCTTTTGTTTCACAACTACTATATAAATCCAACGCACGTATTGCTAACGTCTGTAGCGCCTGGGAGTCTTTAGCGTCTGGGATTTTCAAGAATCTGGGAGTCTTTGTCTTAGAGATTTTAGTGTCGGAGCTTTTAGTGTTTGAGTCCTGAGTATTCGCGTCTTTTAATTTCGTACACCACTGCGTGAAATATTTAACTTCTTTGCAAGCCGGCATATTTAAAAGCAAATTACTGTTCGTTTAATTTATTGACAAAAGTACGAAAACTGACAGAACGGAGATAACGCTAACATCTAGCGAACACCTCAATCGATACAAGATCGATATCATTAATTCTAATTTAAGAACTTCACTTGTTGCCAAAGCTACTACTCAAACATCGCATGGCAGCTTGACTGTCGATGACACATCCTGTTTGGACATTTAGTAGCATGCTAAAGTGTGACCATCCATAATAGTGAATCAATTGAAGAAATTGTGTTAATAAAAACCGAGTTAAGGAAAAATTATAGTGTCCTACGATTTCTAACAGAGTATCACGAGAAGTGAACCGCGTATTATATTATCTCTCAATAATAATAATAATAATAATAATAACAGTTTATTCCACATTAATATTATAGGGAATAATTTTCAATGGACAAAATATCGTGCTGTGTTAAATGAACCCTGTGAGTTTAGAAGGAAGTATTCGGTGTACATTTGATACGCAAATCAAAGATATCAATTCATTCTAAAACACGATTTAGCCGACTATTAACTGTCAGTGAGCATCTTTGGCGGCAACCGCCAAACAACGCAGCTAACCGATAGTACGATTTTGAATCTAAACTTATTAACGAAAGACTCTGACTCAAATTAGTGCAAAGAACCGGCTTAATCAACAAAAATTGACTGCAGTAACAGATAGTGTTGTGTCGCCTCGTTTTCACGTATCTCGACGAGGTGAAGAGTACTGGCTGGGCATAGAAAAAGGACATTGAACATTTGATCGTGAAAGTTCCAGTAGGTAGCAACGGGAGGTATCACAGTTTCCTAATAGACCTGTAACAAAAAGCAAACTTGACAGTCATAAATATAATTAATATTTAACCTTGAAATCACTGTAAACATTTACAAACACCCTGTATTTCTAGATTCGTAACATAGAACTGGCTGTTAGAAGTAGTCATTCGTGGGTTCGTTTGCGTCTGTCTTCAAGCGTTTGTCATTTTAGTTCTCGAGGGCTCAGTTAATTTATAAATTACCTCACAGCTGGTCTTCATCTCCGAGAAATCTGCGGATCCCCGACTCGTTGGTAATTCTTCTTATGTCTGTAGAAGATCTCAACTTCTACCAAACCAGGAGTCATTAACTCTGATTTATGGGAAGTCTTTATTGTATCATTAACGAAAAAACGTGATCGGAAGTTAATCATCTAGTTACAACTCTTTTCAACAAATACCAAAACTTCCGAAAAAGACAAGAATTTAGATACATCAGAATATACAATACAGTAAAAATCGCCTGGTCGTTGCCATTCCCTGTCCCAATGGTTTCCGCAGATGACTCTTTGCCGCCTTCCGTTACTATGTACGTCAAGACGTCAAGTATAGTTTCAACGTTCTTGGAACGGCACGGACCCCACACGGAATACGTCGAACAACTAACAGAACTTAAAAAACAAGAATTGTTACTTAACGAGTCGTTTTACATAATAATTACACTTTTAAGCTCTGGACGATATTATGGACAACAAACGAACAGCTCTTCTCCTAATAAAGCTTGTTTACTTATATTTAAAATTAGTACGAGATTTCACCCCCAGTCAATGAAATGATCTATTTCCAAAAAACTTTGGCTACAAAGTAATTGGAAAACCTCGTACCCTCACATCTACCGACCCCTTATAAATGAACAAGCATTTGACTGCTAAACAATTTCCAACTATAATAATCCAACGTGGAAAGAACTTTAATTAATTATGATATAATCTATAAACTGCACTCCGGCCTATGTCTCTTTCTTTTTCTTTTTTAGATCTGTATGCAGAATATACAAAATCATGAACAGCCGTAAGTTGTTTTATTATTGTCTAGCATCACGAAATGAACGACGTAAGTCATGAACGCAACATTTAGAAATACTTTGTCCTTTCTTTCCAATGTACCGTAGTAGTTACGTACTGTATCAGAAGACACATTCCCACACTTGGTCTTGAAAGTTTCACTAACACTATTCCCCTCTCGCAAAGAGAAGACATGTCTGCCAGTGTTATAGGAATGAGTAGAAGGTACTACAATTTCCCATAAAAAGTGTACTCAAATTAAAATTACGTCTCTGTAGAAAAGATACAAACCCATCCTCTGCATTCGAGAAAGAGTAAAACAACCCCCTATAAATTAATAAATTTTACAAAGTTAAAAGTTAACGTAAACTTATCTTTTCTGATGTCCCATTAGTAGATCTAGCGTCATACTCTAGATTATCTGCCCATTTAGCGCAAGACCTCCATATATAAGAAACCACGCAAAAGTTAAAGTTTCACCCATTTTTATTGCTCACGATTCTAACGACCTCTCTTGTATTCTTTGTTATCAGGATCCTCATTACCTACAGCCCCACCCCACCCACTACCCACACCTTTAGTATTCTTCACGACAGGATGACAGTTTCAAACGTTTTCAACACCACGAACACCCTCTCTCGCAAGTGCTGCAGTCACCACATACACTACTGGCCATTAAAATTGCTACACCAAGAAGAAATGCAGATGATAAACGGGTATTCATTGGACAAATATATTATAGTAGAACTGATATGTGATTACATTTTCACGCAATTTGGGTGCATAGATCGTGAGAAATCAGTACCTAGAACAACCACCTCTGGCCGTAATAACGGCCTTCATATGCCTGGGCATTGAGTCAAACAGAGCTTGGATGGCGTGTACAGGTACAGCTGCCCATGCTGCTTCAACACGATACCACAGTTCATCAAGAGTAGTGACTGGCGTATTGTGACGAGCCAGTTGCTCGGCCATCATTGACCAGACGTTTTCAATTGGTGAGAGAACTGGAAAATGTGCTGGCCAGGGCAGCAGGCGAACATTTTCTGTATCCAGAAAGGCCCGTACAGGACCTGCAACATGCGGTCGTGCATTATCCTGTTGAAATGTAGAGTTTCGCAGGAATCGAATGAAGGGTAGAGCCACGGGTCGTAGCACACCTGAAAACGTAACGTCCACTGTTCAAAGTGCCACCAATGGCACCCCATACCAGCACGCCAGGTGATACGCCAGTATAGCGATGACGAATACACGCTTCGAATGTGCGTTCGTCGCGATGTCGGCAAACACGGATGCGACCATCATGATGATGTAAACAGAACCTGGATTCATCCGAAGAAATGACGTTTTGTCATTCGTGCACCCAAGTTCGTCGTTGAGTACACCATCCCAGGCGCTGCTGTCTGTGTTGCAGCGTCAAAGGGTTTGTCGTATCGCGACATTGCTGCTCGCGTTGGTCGAGATGCAATGACTGTTAGCAGAATATGGAGTCGGTGGATTCAGGAGGGTAATGCGGAACGCCGTGCTGGATCCCAACGGCCTCGTATCACTAGCAGTCGAGATGACAGGCATCTTATCCGCATGGCTGTAACTGATCGTCCAGCCACGTCTCGATCCCTGAGTCAACAGATGGGGACGTTTGCAAGACAACAACCATCTGCACGAACAGTTCGACGACGTTTGCAGCAGCATGGACTATCAGCTCGGAGACCATGGCTGCGGTTACCCTTGACGCTGCATCACAGACAGCAGCGCCTGCAGTACTGTACTCAACGACGAACCTGGGTGCACGAATGGCAAAACGTCATTTTTTCGGATGAATCCAGGTTATGTTTACAGCAACATGATGGTCGCATCCATGTTTGGCGACATCGCGGCGAACGCACATTGGAAGCGTGTATTCGTCATGGCCATACTGGCGTATCACCTGGCGTGATGATATGGGGTGCCATTGGTTACACGTCTCGGTCACCTCTTGTTTGCATTGACAGCACTTTGAATAGTGAACGTTACATTTCAGACGTGTTACGACCCGTGGCTCTACCCTTCCCTCCTTTGATACCTGTGAAACCCTACATTTCAGCAGGATAGTGCTCGACCGCATGTTGTAGGTTCTGTACGGGCCTTTCTGGATACAGAAAATGTTCGACTGCTGACCTGGCCAGCACATTTTCCAGATCTCTCACCAATTGAAAACGTCTGGTCAATGATGGCCGAGCAACTGGCTCGTCACAATACGCCAGTCACTACTCTTGATGAACTGTGGTATCGTGTTGAAGCAGCATTGGCAGCTGTACCTGTACACGCCATACAAGCTCTGTTTGACTCAATGCCCAGGCGTATCAAGGTCGTTATTACGGCCAGAGGTGGTGGTTCTGGGTACTGATTTCTCACGATCTATGCACCCAAATTGCGTGAAAATGTAATCACATGTCAGTTCTACTATAATATATTTGTCCAATGAATACCCGTTTATATGCATTTCTTCTTGGTGTAGTAATTTTAATTTCACAGCTGGTCCTGGTTCCGTTATACCATTTTCTGCTGGTATTGATGTTACCCTACTCTCATTTGACCAGAATCCTTGTCTTCGTTCTGTTTCAGTTCACTTAACTCCACTATGTATAGACTGAGCCTTTGCATTTCCCTTTCCAGATTTTCTAGTTTCCCTACCACGTTCAGGTTTCTGACATTCCACTGCTGACTAGTAGAGCGTTATCCTTTCGTTGGTTGTTAAATCTTTTTCTCATGCAGTGCCCTCCGAGATATCCAAATGTGGAACTTCCCTGGAATCTTTCGCCAATGGAGAGATCATCATTATACTGTACAAACACAGACCGGGGCGCACTATATCTTCTCCTTGTTTCTACACCGGAACAAGCCTCAGTTTTAGCTTCAAGTTTTGATACCTTTTGTTCTAAAGCCTTAAAATTGCTATTGATTTGAGTCATTACTGCATATGCTTTGTTGACATCATCCAAATATACTACGTCGTTGTGGTCAGGAGCGACAGTGTCTACATTTTCAGTACGATCAAACGTTTTCAGCTACAGGCCATATGTTCTGTAGATAAACTTAATCTGTGTGACTCCACTGTTGGCTCATTTGCAATGTTGACGTCAGATTCAGTGTGTCTGACAGAATCAGCATTTTCCGAAACATTTTCAGTTTCATTATCTAAACTTTGCAAATTATCTGATAGATCATCAACAATGTTATCTATTTGCAAGTTTTGTGGCTGATCTGAAGGATCATTGCCATCAATATCTACTTGATCCCTTTCACTACTTCTAACAAGGGAACCTCCCCATCGCAACCCCCTCAGATTTAGTTATAAGTTGGCACAGTGGATAGGCCTTGAAAAACTGAACACAGTTCAATCGAGAAAACAGGAAGAATTTGTGTGGAACTATGAAAAAAATAAGCAAAGTATACAAACTGAGTAGTCTATGCGAAAGATAGGCAACATCAAGGGTAGTGGTCCCGTGGTTAGTGTGAGCAGCTGCTGAACGAGAGGTCCTTGGTTCAAGTCTTCCCTCGAGTGAAAAGTTCACTTTCTTTATTTTGGCAAAGTTATGATCTGTCCGTTCGTTCATTGATGTCTCTGTTCGCTGTAATAAGTTTAGTGTCTATGTTTTGCGACCGCACCGCGATTACTAGACGTAAGGACGTGCCTCTGCAATGGGAACCGAAAATATTTGATCGCAATGTCATAGGTCAACCGATTCCTCCACAGGAAAACACGTCTGGTATGTTCTATACGACACTGGCGACGGCATGTTCGTCACATGACAGGACTATGTTGTCGACCCACCTACCTTGTACACTTTGCGAATGGGTAAAAAGATTCTTCTACCTTGCCCGATTTAGGCTTTCTTGTGGATGTGATAATCACTCCCAAAAAAGTGATGAAAACATAAGAGTTTGTCACATAATCTGCAACAAATGAATGCAACTGTTTCACAGTGGCACAGTTTTCCCTGTGCTCTATCAAAACATATGTTTTTAACGTTTTCAAATTTTTCCGCGTGTAGACCGTCAAATCCTGCATATGTCCAAGCAAATCTGAACATGGCCTGGAATTTTGGAGAGCAAAGTTGATTATGTGTGTGTGCCTGAACTTTGATAATTGACTGAAAATAAAAAATTAAAATTTTCACTCGTCGGAAGACTCGAACCAAGGCCCTCTTGTTCAGCATGTGCTCACGGGACCACGGTGGTCCAGAGCTCAAATGCTTCATGATGTTGCCTATAATGCGCATGGACTACTCAGCTTGTATATTTTTTTAATTTCTTTCGTAGTTCCAAACAATTTCTTCCTGTTTTCTCGATTGATCTGTGTTCAGTTTTTCAAGGCCTATCCACTGTTCCAACTTATAACTCAATGTGAGGGGGGTGCGATGTGGATGTTCCCTTGTAAGAGGATATCTTATTTCAATTTTGTCAGACATTTTACACTTAATATAATTTACAAATTTTAGCCAAATACGTTTACAGGGATCAATTTTAGACTTTGAAAATTACAATATTATTCTACTGTCCGTTACAGAGATTACCTATTTGCGCCACAATAACACTTACTCTTCGATGTTATTCTGTGTGCTGCCGTCGAGAAGCTCCTTCTCTGCTCTGGCTGCTGAAGCTGAAGTCTCGAAACTACTGTCCGGACTGCTGGAACACACCGTTCAGCGGCTGCTACTGAGCTCGCCCACTGCTGGCTGCCGATCCTGGCACCTGACGCAGAGAACTGCGACCGCTGCCTCTGCCTCCCCGCGCTGCGTTGCGTCGCCTCGTTGTTGTTGTTGTTGTTGTTGTTGTGGTCTTCAGTCCTGAGACTGGTTTGATGCAGCTCTCCATGCTACTCTATCCTGTGCAAGCTTCTTCATCTCCCAGTAACTACTGCAACCTACATCCTTGTGAATCTGTTTAGTGTATTCATCTCTTGGTCTCCCTCTACGATTTTTACCCTCTACGCTTCCCTCCAATACTAAATTGGTGATTCCTTGATGCCTCAGAATATGCCCTACCACCCGATCCCTTCTTCTAGTCAAGTTGTGCCACAAACTACTGTTCTCCCCAATTCAATTCAATACCTCCTCATTAGTTATGTGATCTACCCATCTAATCTTCAGCAGTCTTCTGTAGAACCACATTTCGAAAGCTTCTAATCTCTTCTTGTCCAAACTATTTATCGTCCATGTTTCACTTCCATACATGGCTACACTCCATATAAATACTTTCAGAAACGACTTCCTGATGCTTAAATCTATACTCGATGTTAACAAATTTCTCTTGTTCAGAAACGCTTTCCTTGCCGTTGCCAGTCTACATTTTATACCCTCTCTACTTCGACCATCATCAGTTATTTTGCTCCCCAAATAGCAAAACTCCTTTACTACTTTAAGTGTCTCATTTCCTAATCTAATTCCCTCAGCATCACCCAACTTAATTCGACTACATTCCGTTACCCTCGTTTTGCTTTTGTTGATGTTCATCTTATATCCTCCTTTCAAGACACTGTCCATTCCGTTCAACTGCTCTTCCAAGTCGTTTGCTGTCTCTGACAGAATTACAATGTCATCGGCGAACCTCAAAGTTTTTATTTCTTCTCCATACTTTTTCATACCTACGCTGAACTTTTCTTTCGTTTCCTTTACCGCTTGCTCAGTATACATATTGAATAGCAACGGGGATAGGCTACAACCTTGTCTCACTCCCTTCCCAACCACTGCTACCCTTTCATGTCCCTCGACTCTTATAACTGCCATCTGCCTTTCGTACGAATTGTAAATAGTCTTTCGCTCCCTTTATTTCACCCCTGCCACCTTCAGCATTTGAAAGAGAGTATTCCAGTTAACATTGTCAAAAGCTTTCTCTAAGTCTACAAATGCTAGAAACGTAGGTTTGCCTTTCCTTAATGTTTCTTCTAAGGTAAGTCGTAGGGTCAGTATTGCCTCACGTATTCCAACATTTCTACGGAATCCAAACTCATCTTCCCCGAGGTCGGCTTCCACCAGTTTTTCCATTCGTCTGTAAAGAATTCCCATTAGTATTTTGCAGCTGTGACTTATTAAACTGATAGTTCGGTAATTTTCACATCTGTCAACACATGCTTTCTTTGGAATTGGAATTATTATATTCTTCTTGAAGTCTGAGGGTATTTCGCCTGCCTCATACATCTTGCTCACCAGATGGTAGAGTTTTGTCAGGACTGGCTATCCCAAGGCTGTCAATAGTTCTAATGGAATGTTGTCTACTCCTAGGGCCTTGTTTCAACTTAGGTCTTTCACTGCTCTGTCAAACTCTTCGCGCAGTATCATATCTCACATTACATCTTCATCTACATCCTCTTCCATTTCCATAATATTGTCCTCAAGTACATCGCCCTTGTATAGACCCTCTATATACTCCTTCCACCTTTCCTCTTTCCCTTCTTTGCTTAGAACTGGGTTTCCATCTGAGCTCTTGATATTCATGCAAGTGGTTATCTTTTCTCCAAAGGTCTCTTTAATTTTCCTGTAGGCAGTATCTATCTTACCCCTCATGAGATAAGCCTCTACATCCTTACATTTGTCCTCTAGCCATTCCTGCTTAGCCATTTTGCACTTCCTGTCGATCTCATTTTTGAGACGTTTGTATTCCTTTTTGCCTGCTTCATTTACTACATTTTTATATTTTCTTCTTTCATCAATTAAATTCAATATTTCTTCTGTTACCCAAGGATTTCTACTGGCCCTCGTCTTTTTATCTATTTGAACCTCTGCTGCCTTCACTATTTCATTCCTCAAAGCTACCCATTCTTCTTCTCCTGTATTTCTTTCCCCCATTCCTGTCAATTGTTCCCTTATGCTCTCCCTGAAACTCTGTACAACCTGTCGTCCTCCAGTTTATCCAAGTCCCATCTACTTAAATTACCACCTTTTTGCACTTTCTTCCGTTTTAATCTACAGTTCATAGCCAATAGACTGTGGTCACAGGCCACATCGGCCCCTGCAAATGTCTCACAATTTAAAATATGGTTCCTACGTCTCTGTCTTACCATTATATAATCTATCTGCAACCTTTTAGTATCTCGTAGCACGTCGAAATCTCGATGAAAATTAAACGTAATTCCATGGACCGCGCACACGTATTTGATTTTCAGTCACTTGCACTTTAACACTTTCAGCATCTACTATACACGGACGTTATGTTCTCGTGAATAAAAAATACTTGTCTGTGGCATCAAAAATCGAAGTTCAACTAAAGTTCAAAAGAGTTTGTAACGTCCCCTTAGAAAAATTATACATGAATGTGCATAAACTGACACATAATACTTTTAGCGCAACGCAATCTGACTTTCAAAAATCCCTACAAAAGAATGGCTTTGACTAACATTAACCTATACGTTTCACAAATCACTTACCTCACAAAAATCTTCGTTAGTCGAACTACTGCAATACAGTGAGCGCCACTACTGCCAGCTAAATAAAAGATTCAAACTACTGAAGGCACTAACTACTGATAGGCACAGTTAGCAAAAGAAAGATTTTGATAGAGAACAAACAATGTATTTACCTTAATATTGTTCAAAAGTCATATATATATCAGTTCATGACATCCAGTCTTACAAATGTACTGTCTGCGATGGACACACGTCCAGATCATCTGCTCTCAAAAATCTGCCATTTCACTTCCCCACATCCACCACTGCTGGCGGCTCACCTCCAACTGCGCAATGCTTTCATTACGTAACCTGCTTCACCACCGACTAACTGAACTGCAATCGACAACAGCGTCTCCGTACACCTTTTTTAACCTCTTGTGGATGTTTGCCACTGTATCGTTTTCACAGCACAGGAATTCTATGACAGCACGTTGCTTCTGACGAATGTCAAGTGTAGCAGTCATCTTGAAGACATGCTGTGACAGCGCCACTCACAGGAACATATTGAACTAAGTTTGAAAACAAGCGGGAAGGATGTGTCTACACACTGTAAAACTTTCACACATGCAGAATGAAAACTGTATTTTTACAAAAATAGTGTGCATTTCTTTTGGAGTGACCCTCGTACTTCTCAAATAATGCATCCTTGGACGGTGCAAACAAAAATTGTACAGAACTTGGTAAAACTGTAGTGTTAATTTGTGACAGGAAAGTGAGTTACAATCAGGAATTAAACTGGCATAAACAAGCAAAAAGTGAGTGCAGCCAAAACTATAGGTAAAAATTAAAAGAAGGATGGAGTCTGACGATAAAACAAAGCCAAGACTGAAGGAAGAACATGAATAACAACAGAGAAGATAGTAAAAAGAAGAACTTGTCAAAGAATATTGAAAAAAGCATGGAGATGATTACGATGTTTAGACAGGTGCATTAATCAGTTCTTGCCAAAGAGAGAAGAAATTCTAGATTCTTTTCATCGTTCCGCGCGTATAGTAAAATCTGTGAGTACTTTCGTAATAAACTGCGACGCGCCATTAACTCCGTAGCTATAGATGGGATGCAGCATACCAGTTGAACAACATAAATTTGACACCGGTAACAGTTACGCCCTGAAACCTCGCATTAATCCTCTCCAGGCACGCTTCACGCGAGGGAAGTAATTACTCCATTTGTACACCATTTTGCGGCTGCGCCGTCATTGTGCCGGCGCGGCCGACTGGCTATGGTGACACTCCCGCGCTAACTCGATAAAGTTCACAATGGCGATAACAAACGTGCGGTGGCGAGAGCCGCTAGAAAAGCTAGCTAGCTGCCGACTCAATTCGCTATGTGAGCGGCGACTCGGTTGGGCCGCAAACAACGCTTTTGTAACACAATAAATTAACCGAGTTAACGCGGACCTGCCAATCGAATGCGATGATTATCTGCGTAAATGCGATCGAATGAGGCGTCCGTTGTTCATTTCGTCAGCGCCGAAGAGATCTGAAAGCGCAAAGCCATCCACGCTGCATGAGTTCTGTGCTTCGCTGCGGTTTTACAGCACCAAAGTTTGTTTATGGAGAGCTCCTTGGCAAAGATTTTTGAAACAGTTAAATAATACTACCATGATTTTAGGGAAAGCATATTTTTCTCTGACGAAGAGTGCCGCTCAGCTGATATATGCAGGCAGATATCTACGTCTACAGGATGTTTCCGTAAGAGTGTGAGAGATGGCATGAGCCCCCTCTCAAATTTCTATCTTACTCTGAGTAATCCGATTTTCCTCTCTAATTGCATGCGGTGAAAAGTCGCTATTCCTTCACATGCAGACTTCCCACGCAGCGTCTTTCATCACCCGGGTGGTTCAGTGACAGGCGGGTTCTGCTGATCTTGAAAGGGTTAAGCCGATGGGTGTGAGGGAGTCGATTGGATGTTTTCCAGACGCCGACATTGTCATAAGAGTGGCGGCGACACGCCCACAGGGGCCTGACGGAGCGGCTGGGCTAGAGATTCCGTTACTTCACAGAAATTTAGTGAAAACACTTTCTGGCGGACTACCAGCAAGGCGTGGGAATGACTGGTGTTCCCAGGCAGTCTTGACAGGCAAATTCCCGCGTTTTCTGCAAAATCATAACAGTGATAGGCTTGCTCAGGGAATAGCTCCGTGAAGTAGCAAAATCGGCGCAGAAATTGGCGCCAAGTATCTCCATTGGTTGGTTGGTTGGTTTAAGGATTAAAGGGACCAAACTGCAGAGGTCAGCGGTTCCAATCTCCATTGGTGGGATAGTACTGCGTCGGCAATAGAGGGGAATTTTCCGCCGGTTTTCGAGTTAC
This sequence comes from Schistocerca cancellata, assembly GCF_023864275.1. NCBI lineage: Eukaryota > Metazoa > Arthropoda > Insecta > Orthoptera > Acrididae > Schistocerca > Schistocerca cancellata. The sequence goes on from NC_064626.1 coordinate 1,210,841,959, forward strand.
TGATTGGAACGTTTAACCGCGACCACTGTCGTGGGGGCGGGAATGTTCTGTGTTCGGCTTGTACGGGTGCTCTTGAGATGGTCGGCTTTCAGTCGGAGCAGACTGCAAGACTGAGCTCTCGCTGCTCTGGACACCCTGCCTTCCGTTGGCTGTCTGATATACTTTCATTTAATTTTAACTGTTTGACGAAGTTGCTGAAGTTTCGACTTCAACGTAACTTTCCGAGTACAGTTGGCAATTGAGCGTTCTGCGTACAAGCGGCGTATGTTGTCCGCCTTGAGCAGTTTTGGCTAAAGTTGACTGTACCGGAGTTACTGTATGACTTCGCTTGTTAAAATCACTCACTGTACCGTCAGTGATTGTGTAGCGAGCCTTCTTCGTCTCTCTCAGAGGCGTATTTGTGTTGCTAGGAAGTCTTTAGTCTGGAAGAACCAGACCAGGAGAATTTGTTTCGGGCTATGCTCACGACATTATCATCACCGCGACGGGACGTTGAAGCAACCATGCATCGCCTCCGGTATGCCAGATAGTGTCCTTGCAGTTAAGAAGATAGCTTGGTAATGTATGTCTGCAGCACCGGCAAATCAGGGAATTTTGCTAGGTGATAATCAGAGCTCACCAGAGCGCGCCTGTTCGTCTTTTCTAACTTTGTTCTGTCTTGGGTGCTCATTGTCTGAGTTATCACTACTGTAGCAGCAATTAATGTTGGATTGGCTGGGTGTTTCTCTTAAGATTTGAGTTGCAAGGAATTGGCTCCACATACCACTTGGTCATCAATGTCACAATCTAGTTTATGGACAACTTCACCTTCACAGCACTTATTTGAGTATCCAATTTGATGTATTGTAAATGTTTCATGTGTTTTGTTTATTATTTTGAGTTAAGTCATAATAACTCAAATTGTGATTTAGGACAGAACTTTCATTCTGTTAATCGGTAGAGCAACCCTTTCATTTCTCACTACGTTAATGAAACTTTCCTTTATCTAATTAATTTCTGTTCAATTAAATTATTGCAGGTACCAAACTCTTTTCTGCTCCACTTGCAGGGTCGATTACAGTCTGTTCGCGTTTCTTCTTAATCCATGTGCAACAGCAAAAGTCGGAGTTAGAAAAGGGGGGGGGGGCTTAGAGCATCATTTCCATATGAAGATTCGAGAAGAATTTAGTGCTAAATACACTGCTAGCCCCGGCACCTCGCAAGTGTGCAAAAACGTAACAGGACGTAGAGAATGCTCCACTGAACAATTTGAGGTAGGGAACATGGGGTCGGAGAAGTCAGCTTAGTGAGATTTGGAAGTAAACTTGTCTACCACTTTGCCTAGCATTACTGTTTTCCGGCTTATTTACAACTAACGCGCGTACAAGTTTACACGTATTGTGCTGTTTCTTTACATGTACATTCCTTATTTACTGCAAGGAAACGAGGAGAACGTGTCTGATTACTCGGAAGTCATGATGCAGGTTTTGTTTACTTTGCTTGTCCATAGAGTGGCTGTGTTGTATCGTATTTGCAGTGTCTCCTTGGCTGTTCGTGAGAGGCCGGCCGCTTTTCTTTCTGTCATTTTCTTTTCCGATGTGTAAACGGAACACTAGGGACAAAACACTACATCCCTGTCTGACACACTTTCTAACCCGAGCGTTTCTTTCTTGATCTTCCATTCGCGTAATTCCCCCGCGATTCTTGTAAATATTATACACTAATCAAATTGTTCAAATGGCTCTGAGCACTATGGGACTTAACATCTATAGTCATCAGTTCTCTAGAACTTAGAACTAGTTAAACCTAACTAACCTAAGGACATCACACAACACCCAGTCATCACGAGGCAGAGAAAGTCCCTGACCCCACCGGGAATCGAACCCGGGAACCCGGGCACGGGAAGCGAGAACGCTACCGCACGACCACGAGCTGCGGACTATACACTAGTCAATCAGAACATTACGACCACCTACCTAAGAGTTGAGATGTCAACCTTTGGCACGGGAAACAGCGCCTGCGGATCGTGGCATGAAAACCACTGAGGCCTTTGTACGTAGCCGGAGGGAGTTGGCACCACACCTGTACTCATAAGTCACCTAACTTCCATAAATTCCAGGGAGGGGGGCAATGAGTACTGACACCACGTCCAATCACATACCAGATGTGTTCGATGGGGTTCAGATATGACGAGTTGGGGAGGCCAGCAAATCAAATGGAACTCACCTTCGAAGCATTCCGTCACACTCCTGTCCTTGTGACACGGTGTATTATCCTGTTAAAAAATGCCACTGCCGTCATGAAACGCAATCATCATGAAGGGGTGTACGTGGTCTGCAACCCGTGTACGATACCCCTTGGCCGTAATGGTGCCTTGCATGAACACTGGACCCATGGATGCCCACGTGAATGTTACCCAGAGCATAACGGAGCCCCCGCCAGCTTGTCTCCGTCCCGCAGGATGGGTGTCAAGTAGCTGTTCCCCTGGAAGACGTCGGATTCGCGCCCTCACATCGGGATGATGAAGAATACAGGGCTATTACAAATGATTGAAGCGATTTCATAAATTCACTGTAGCTCCATTCATTGACATATGGTCACGACGCACTACAGATACGTAGAAAAACTCATAAAGTTTTGTTCGGCTGAAGCCGCACTTCAGGTTTCTCCCGTCAGAGCGCTCGAGAGCACAGTGAGACAAAATGGCGACAGGAGCCGAGAAAGCGTATGTCGTGCTTGAAATGCACTCACATCAGTCAGTCATAACAGTGCAACGACACTTCAGGAGGAAGTTCAACATAGATCCACCAACTACTAACTCCATTCGGCGATGGTATGCGCTTCTGGATGCCTCTGTAAGGGGAAATCAACGGGTCGGCCTGCAGAGAGCGAAGAAACGGTTGAACGCGTGGTGGTAAGTTTCACGCGTAGCCCGCGGAAAATCGGCTCATGCCACAACTGGAGACCGACAGCGCCGACTTCATCTTTCAACAGGATGGCGCCCCACCGCACTTTCATCATGATGTTCGGCATTTCTTAAACAGGAGATTGGAAAACCGATGGATCGGTCGTGGTGGAGATCATGATCAGCAATTCATGTCATGGCCTCCACGCTCTCCCGACTTAACCCCATGCGATTTCTTTCTGTGGGGTTATGTGAAAGATTCAGTGTTTAAACCTCCTCTACCAAGAAACGTGCCAGAACTGCGAGCTCGCATCAACGATGCTTTCGAACTCATTGATGGGGACATGCTGCGCCGAGTGTGGAAGGAACTTGATTATCGGCTTGATGTCTGCCGAATCACTGAAGGGGCACATATCGAACATTTGTGAATGCCTAAAAAAACTTTTTGAGTTTTTGTATGTGTGTGCAAAGCATTGTGAAGATATCTCAAATAATAAAGTTATTGTAGAGCTGTGAAATTGCTTCAATCATTTGTAATAACCCTGTATATTCGCGCCCTCACATCGGCATGATGAAGAAGATACCGGGATCCATCAGAAAGTGTAACGCTCTGCCACTGCGCCAACGTCCAGTACCAATGATCACGTGCCCACTTCAGTCGTAGTTGGCCGATTTGGTTTACTTTTGTTTTGCTTTAGGGCGCAAAAACAACTGGCGTCAAACGCACCCAAAACGAAACTATAGAACACGAGGACAGAGAGGAGTTAAACGACTACACTTCAGTGCCAATTGACAAAATACAAGACAGCTAAAAACAGGCACGCGGAAAAAGGGCTAAAAAAGAAACCATACAGAAACAGAAGTCTGAAACTAAAAATTAAATGGCCTTCGCCATATTGCTTTGGCGGATAAAAAGTAAGACGCGGTCGACAGCCCGAGCGTCATTTGTTAAAACGGCCGTTAAGGGGCTCCGGAACGCCCTATACTTGCAATGTTAAAATAACGCTTATAAATTACATCTTTCCTCACAAAGTATTTGAGGTAGGAAGTAGAACTTTTTACAGATTATTTATTGGAATATGGGCTACAACTTAACACAGGGATTTTACAAAATTTTAGTTCAGTTATTAAAGATGATTTTTTTTCAATTAAAATGAAATTCACAATTTTTTTTTTGCAATTTTTTATTTATATATTCAAAAATATACAGTTTTTTGGAAAAAGGCTGTGTTAAATTATGCAGAAGGTACTGTGTAACATTTACTGACAGTTTGAAACAAATATGTTTGGAAGATCCTTAGAAAACATGTAATTAGTATGAGAAAATAAAAGTTTTGGGAATCGAGCGACAAAGATTGGATTAACTTTTTAGTGCATTACAGGTCCATAGGATGGATTATCTTCATCCTCTGCAAACTCCTCCTCCAGCTTCCTCTTGTTCCTCCTCCTGTTTACTCTTGCTTGTATTTCTAGACTCTTTACAGCCCTGTCTGCAGCCCGAAGGCGTTCCTTGTCTAAAGCAAGCATCGCTCGTACCATGTTAGAACCTATCTTCATTCCCATATTTCTAAATACCTTGCACCTTACAATGTTGCCATCATGGAAAGTCGCAACAGCATCATACACACCAAAGTGAAGTGTTTCTATTCCAACAAATACAGTCTTGGGGATTCTCGACCATATAACACTATTTACACTTTCATTGGGGTTTTGAGTTTTTCCGTGAATACACTTTTTCAACAGTTCAGGTGCTGCTAAGTCTCTGAAAATAGGTTAGCCACAACACATACTTTATCTCACATCACTAAAATGTACCTGATGAACACGGACGTTAATAATAACACCATTTGACAGCAGTTTAACAGCGCCACAGTGGGTCACGCCCATGTAGAACACATTTCAAAAAAAATTTAAAAATAGTTGTAGTCTTCGGAATTGAATAAATTATATATCTATTAAAAGGTAATAGTCTGCAGATTCAGAAAACGCAAAAAAGTAAAAATTGAACTTTTCATGATTTTGAGCCTTTTCGGAGCCCCTTAACTCAAACGGCAAACCCAAACGGGTTAAGATTTAAAATGGACATTCCATCAGGAAGTGGCGGAGAGTTAAAACCTGAGTGCAATGTGGACAAAGTGGTGGGGTAGCGCCACTTAGCAAATGACGATGGCCAAAAAGGCAGTATCCAATACACAGCCGAGTTAAAATTACCTCTTCCTGGCAAGGAGGGCCGAGAGGAGGTCGTTTGAGCCACTGGGAGAGGCTTAATAAGCCAGAGCTAATACCCGTGAAGGGAGGACCACTGGCGTTGCCAAAGGAGCACCACCTCCTGACAGGCGGCAACACAGAGATCATCGGAGGGTACATAGGAACTCGCTGGCTGAGGTACAGTACGAGGACTGCAGCTTTGGCAGCAGCGTCAGCAGCCTCGTTTCCCGGCAGACCGACATGACCAGGGAGGGACCCACATGAACTTGACATTGGCTCCACCAAGAGTCACAGTTTTCCTGGACCCGCTGCACTAAGGGATGGGCGGTGTACAGTGCTCATAGACTTTGAAAGGCACTGAGTGAGTTTGAACAGAGGACACAATTGGAAAGGCCGTGTCGCCGGGTGTACTCCGTGGCTTGATACAAGCCGAAGAGCTCGGCTCTTAATACTGAGGAGTGTGCCGGAAGCCGATATCGAAAGACACGGGTGCCAATGACAAAGGCGTCTGCGGAGACAAAAAAATGGTTCAAATGGCTCTGAGCACTATGGGACTTAACATCTATGGTCATCAGTTCCCTAGAACTTAGAACTACTTAAACCTAACTAACCTAAGGACAGCACACAACACCCAGCCATCACGAGGCAGAGAAAATCCCTGACCCCGTCGGGAATCGAACCCGAGAACCCGGGCGTGGGAAGCGAGAACTCTACCGCACGACCACGAGATCCGGGCTCTGCGGAGACATATCATTAGGAGTGTTCGGCGCACTGTGTGCTCAGACACACTTGTACTCCGCCCAACATTAAAGTCTGATGTTAGTTGCACAACAGTTCACCGCCTTGCCTGTTTTACCAGTCTGCACAGCCTACGACGTCCTACATCTGTAACATAGGGTAACCGCCCAACCCTACGACGCTTGGACGTGAATTCTCCTTGGTTTCGCCACTTGTTGAAGACACTCACCATAGCACTCCTCAAACACCCAACAGGTCGTGCAGCTCCCGAAATGCTCGTGTTGAACCTCCGGGCCATCATAATCTGCCTTCGGTCGAACTCAAATAGTGGTGGTCAAATAGTCGGTGGTCATAATATTCTGGCTGATCAGTGTACAACACCCGTCCTTAATTTCTATTATTGTATTCAAGCATCGAAGGATCGTTCGTCAGCCATTGGCGGCGGTCGGTGGTAGATGCCTCGCAAAACCAGAGTGCGTTGGGTACACTCCCCCCCCCCCCCCTTTGTCAAAATGGTAATCATTTTGCTGCATGTACGTACAGTACATGCTCCGTGATGGTGCAAATGATACATTTCAATGCACTACTGAGAACAATTTGGTGTGCTATAAAATAACGTGTGTGTGTGTGTATTGTGTATTGAACCAGGGAGCTAGTAACGCCGGAGAGGCTCCGTCCCACCGCAGCTCTCAGTGCTTCAGAAGCCCACAACAGGCCACAGCGGTCCACCCACCCCACCGCCGCCCCACACCGAACCCAGGGTTACTGTGCAGTTCGGACCGCAGTGGACCCACCAGTGAGTGTTGCAGTAATTATGGTGTACACGTACGTGGAGACAGTGCTTGCGCAGCAATCGCCGACATAGTGAAACTGAGGTGGAATACGGGAACCAGCCCGCATTCGCCGAGGCAGATGGAAAACCGCCTTAAAAACCATCCACAGGCTGGACGGCACACCGAACCTCAACACTAATCCGCCAGGCAGATTCGTGCTGGGGAGCGGCGCGCCTTCCCACTCGGGAAGCAGTGCATCAGACCGCGTGGATAGCCGGGCGGGCTATAAAATAATGTACCGTGCGTTATACGCTGACCGTTACCGTGTGACTGCGAAGCCTAGAAGGGAGTTAAATGATTATCGCAATAAAAATAATTTGATAATGCTCACGAGGAAGCAACCGATTTAAGTTTGGTTTGTCTATGAATATGATTCTAATTTATGTCCGAAATAGCGTGTGAAAAGTACATCCCTGTGAAACAATTACCGGGATATAGTTGATATCATCAGATTTGCGATACTTTAATTGGTATAATAGCTTTCATTCCATGTACCCCGGACGAATGTTTGTTCTTCAAACGCTATAAACTGATGATTCTTACTACTGATGACTGTCGTTTTATCAAATAAGTAAAAACGCTGCTCGATCTCTGTACTAAGACCATGTTTCACTCATTTTACTCAAATGTAATCAGTATTTCAATGTTTCTTTTGTTTGAAATTGCTGTCAGCAATACAGCTACTACATGGCTTCCGTCAGCTAATCGACCACCATCCTGCAGTAATCAACAGCTTTCTGCCGCTGCATTCCGCCCATCTTTTACATAAAACATATACAAATCCCCACATATCCTCACATCACCTTACATTCAAGTTAAAAAGGACATAAAATAGACAGTTATGAATTGCGGTAATAAAGATTAACTAGATAGTCGAAAAGAATATATGTTATTTCTCATTCAGTTTATGAAATGAATGTGATGAACATTAAGAAAGATTTCTATTATGGATAAGTGTAATGTTGATTTCGTGTACTCGGAGACTTGTATGGTTTAATATACCTTCAAAATTTCATCACAAAAAGTTGGCTTTACTGCTTGCCCTCTAATATAAAATCAACTGATGGGAAACACTTGTTTAAATTAAATTCAAAATTTCTCCCATGTAACCTGAAAAATGTGGACTTGTGTGCAATAAAGGTATATAATACCTCTCCTCTTAGAAAGTTGCCTTGCTTTACTGCTTTATTTAATTATTCGTACGATCTGAAAATGTTTTTGTGTATGATCGTCTTTACGATGTAAACATTGCATCAGTCTTAACAAAACATTTTCAAAGACGTCCTACGTCGAACTTCAGACAATCGTCTATTGCTGGCTGCTTTGTTAACAAACTGCTCGATCGCTCTGGCGTAGTTGATCTTAATGGCTACGACAAACGGCAGAGCCTCCAAGTTAATTTAGTCAAATTATACTGGAAAATGTGACCCCAAAATACCGCTCTGGAAAGCATTTGACGAACGAGGAATATTTTAAATCACTCAGGAAATACTTCAGCATGGGATTCGATAATTTGCTTAGATAAAACATAGATATTGTATTAACAATGTGCACGCCACATGAACTTTTACTATGAAGTGGCTTGCTTATCTATTTAGGTTCACTCTCGAATACAAATGTATTCTACGACCTCACGAAAGCCGGCCGGAGTGGCCGAGCGGTTAAAGGCGCTACAGTCTGGAAGCGCACGACCGCTACGGTCGCAGGTTCGAATCGTGTCTCGGGCATGGATGTGTGTGATGTCCTTAGGTTAATTAGGTTTAAGTAGTTCTAAGTTCTAGGGAACTTATGACCACAGCAGTTGAGTCCCATAGTGCTCAGAGACGTTTGAACCATTTGAACCTCACGAAATAAAGAGTTCTAAATTGTTTGTCGAATGTCATAAATTTACGTGAATTTTGAACTGTCCCTTCTTTTCACATTTCATGCACGTCACCACTCTATGATGAAGAATATTACTCATGGCTGCATTTACAACCCTTCTCTACTTGGTGTCCTTCCGCCCACGTGTCTCCAGAATCCCAACAATTACTGATCTTCAAACTTTATGTGGTTTCTTCTTCACTGGTACTTCTAGACCTTTATGAGTAATAAAGATGTTTAAGGCTCTGATAAAAAGTTCGTATAACGCCGAAATTGCGTCGTCTCTGATCACTTCTCTTTCTTCTATACCATATATTTTCAAAAGTTGCTTCACCGCTTCCTCCTTTCAGTTACAATACTTCTCTAAATATTTCTCTCCACAAAACGCTCTTCAAGATTTCCTCAAAAATACTTATTCTTTACTGCAATACTTTAGCGCTCCCACACTAGAACACTTGGATCACCTCAGCCATCCCTCTCCCACGTCTACCGACTGTCCGGTGTCTCCCGCTTAACTTACAGAACGTAGACAATAAATACGAGTTAATGGACACAGGCGAATGGCCTTGCCGCAGTGGTAATACCGGTTCCCATCAAATCACCGAAGGTAAACGGGCTGGGTTGAATTTGTATGGGTGACCATCCGACCTGCCGAGCGCTTTTGGCAAGCGGGCTGCACTCAGCCCTTGTGAGGCAAAATAAGGAGCTATTTGACTCATAAGTAGCGGCTCCGGCCTCCTAAACTGACATACGGCCGGGAGAAATGTATGCTGACCTCATGACCCTCCGTATTCGCATCCAGTGACGGCTGTGGACTGAGGATGACACGGCGGCCGACTGGTACCGTTGGACATCGCCTGTTTGGGCAGAGTTTAGCTTTTTCTTTTTATTTTTTAATGGACATAACGCTGGCCTACATTCGATCAATATATCAATTTTACCTGAAATAAATACATATAGTAATAAGTTTCATACAGTCCGCAGCTCGTGGTCGTGCGGTAGCGTTCTCGCTTCCCGCGCCCGGGTTCCCGGGTTCGATTCCCGGCGTGTCAGGGATTTTCTCTGCCTCGTGATGACTGGGTGTTGTGCGATGTCCTTAGGTTGGTTAGGTTTAAGTAGTTCTAAGTTCTAGGGGACTGATGACCATAGATGTTAAGTCCCATAGTGCTCAGAGCCAATAAGTTTCATACAACTGGATACACTCATCCATATCCCGGACATTTATAAGCCAAATCGACAAATAAATGTGCCATAACTTGATACTGGAACAAATGAGAAACAACGAAAACAGACTACTATCAGTGACTATTTCGTCCATCAATACCTCCTCATTAGTTATGTGATCTAGCCATCTAATCTTCAGCATTCCCGTGTACCACCACATTTCCAAAGCTTCTATTCTCTTTTTGTCCAAACTATTTATCGTCCATGTTTCACTTCCATACATGGCTACACTCCATACAAATACTTGCAGAAACGACTTCCTGACGCTCTAGACTCGATGTTAGCAAATTTCTCTTCTTCAGAAACGCTTTACATTTTATATTCTCTCTACTTCGACCATCAACAGTTATTTTGCTCCCCAAATAGCAAAACTCCTTTACTACTTTAAGTGTCGCATCTACCAATCTAATTCCCTCAGCATCGCCCGACTTAATTCGACTACATTCCATTATCCTCTATTTGCTTTTGTTGAGGTTCATCTTATATCCTCCAATCAAGACACTGTCCATTCCGTTCAACTGCTCTTCGAAGTCCTTTGCTGTCTCTGACATAACTACAATGTCATCGGCGAACCTCAAAGTTTTTATTTCTTCTCCATGGATTTCAATACCTACTCCGAATTTTTCTTTTGTTTCTTTTACTGCTTACTCAATATACAGATTGAATAACATCGTGGATAGGCTACAACCCTGTCTCACCCCCTTTCCGACCACTGCTTCCCTTTCATGTCCCTCGACTCTTATAACTGTCATCTCTGTATTTTACTCCCGCCACCTTCAAAATTTGAAAATTGTCAAAAGCTTTCTCTAAGTCTACAAATGCTACAAACGTAGGTTTGCCTCTCCTTAATCCATCTTCTAAGATAAGTCGTAGGGTCAGTATTGCCTTAAGTGTTCCAGTATTTCTACGGAATCCAAACTGATCTTCCCCTCGGTCGGCTTCTACCAGTTTTTCCATTGGTCTGTAAAGAATTCGCGTTATTATTTTGCAGCTGTGACTTATTAAACTGGTAGTTCGGTAATTTTCAAATCTGCAACTCCCGCTTTCTTTGGGATTGAAATTATTATATTCTTCTTGAAGTCTGAGGGTATTTCGCCTGTCTCATACATATTGCTCACCAGATGGTAAAGTTTTGTCAGGACTGGCTCTCCCAAGGCTGTCAATAGTTCTAATGGGATGTTGTCTACTCCCGGGGCCTTGTTTCGACTCAGGTCTTTCAGTGCTCTGTCAAACTCTTCATGCAGTATCATATCTCCCATTTCATCTTCATCTACATCCTCTTCCATTTCCATAATATTGTCCTCAAGTACATCGCCCTTGTATAGACCCTCTATATATTCCTTCCACTTTTCTGCTTTCCCTTCTTTGCTTAGAATTGGGTTCCCATCTGAGCTCTTGATATTCATACAAGTGGTTCTCTTTTCTCCAAACGTCTCTTTAATTTTCCTGTAGGCAGTATCTATGTTACGCGTAGTGAGATAAGCCTCTACATCCTTATATTTGTTCTCTAACCATCCCTGCTTAGCCATTTTGCACTTCCCGTCGATCTCATTTTGAGATGTTTGTATTCCTTTTTGCCTGCTTCGTTTATTGCATTTTTATATTTTATCCTTTCATCAATTATGTTCAATGTTTCTTGCGTTTATTTGTGTGCCACTACAAAGTTAATACCTAGAAACTACGAGGAACTGAAATCTCCGTGATATCCTGTGTTAGAACATTTGAGCATTTTTACGAACATCAGTGCCACGTAGCAAGAACCATCCCTCGCTGCTCGATGCTCGCACTTGGCATCTCGCTAGTGGCTGGGAGTCTGCTGCACTTAGATTACACCCTCGTTGCTGACACAACGCTGCTTTCATTTCGTTATGTGCTTTTAGCCTGCTTCTGTTCACATAGCTAGCCGGGTGGCTTACTTGCAGTGTGTGAAGCAAGTGAAGCAAGTGTGAAGCTCTGCCTTGCATGACGATAGTATTAGCGTTTCGTTCAAGCAAGAAACATAGTTATTGCCAAGAAGAAAGGAGAAGAGGTATGGACACTACATTTGGATGTAGATCGTTCACTCTGTAGATACTTTTACAAGTTTTAAGAAGAGGTAAGTATTATCCAGAGAACAATTGCAGACAGTTAAAAATGTCGCTACAAATTTTCCACTTTATTTCAAGTACTATTGAATCAAAACAGTTAAAGAAATGACTTCCCCCGTAACTAGATGGTCAGCACGTCTGTCTGCCGTGCACCGAGCCAGGGTTTGGTTCCCGGACGGGTCGGAGGTTTTCTTCGCTCGGTGACTGGGTGTCGTGTTTTCCTTATCATAATTTCATCATCATCGACACGCAAGTCGCCCAATATGGCGTCAACTGAAAAAACTTGCTAGTCGGTGGCCGAACTATCCGAGCTGTGGACTCCCTGCAATCAATGCCATAGATCATCTCAGCTAACTATATGAAGATTCGACCCAAAGCTATTAATGCAGTATTTGTGGAAGAGCAGTTTGTAGGCTTACCCAGTAGAGATTATATTTTGTCATTTTCTATCCGCACCTGTTTCATGTACTATCTATCACTTGTAGATTATCGCCTTAATATTTTATTTAAAAAAAGAGACAATAAGTTTTGTTAAAGAGAGGAACTAATTTAGAACCATTTTTACACCTAATATAATCCACCATGTTGTGATCTGTGTGCCTTTGGCATCCAGATAACTTTACATCCAAAACTGGCTGAAATAAGTGACTCTTTAAAATCGTCACTTCCAGATCTCACTCGTGAAATTATCCCTACGCTCGCAACAAATATTTCTGTCTGCATAGGATGATTTCATTGGTAGGATACTGAGAAAATGCTTTCGGTCTACTAAGAAGGATCTAAGGCACAAAACACTTCTGTGACCGATCCTAGAACACTGTTCAACTTCTTGGGACCTGTACCAAATAGGAGCGTCTGTAGACATTGAAAACAAGTTCGATTAACTAACGGGAGAGAGTCACGAAAATGCAGGAAAACCTACTGGGTCGTTTAACCCCCACCATCGCTGTGAGCCGTGCAGCTTCAAGGTCACTTTGGCATCACTGTTGTTTAAAGAATTAATGACAGTTTACTTGTTTCTCAACCCCTAAGCATCTACATCCAAATCTATAAAGTGGATGACAGAGGCTAGTTTCCATTTTAGCACATTAAGGTTTCTTTCTGTTCCATTCGCATATGGAATGCAAGGAAAGGGACTGTTCAAATACCTCTCTGCAAGCAATAATTAGTTTAATCTCGCGAACCCTGCAAGAGCGACACTTAAAAGGGCATTAGTACATTCCTACATTACTCACTTCATAGTGGTTCTTGAAACTTTGTTAGTAGTCTTTCGCGAGTAGTTGACGTCTGTCTTCAGTCCTCTGCCAGATCAGGTTTTTTTTTGCATTTCTGTGTCACTCTCCGTTGTAATAGACAAACAAGTAACCACTGGTGATGCCCTTCTTTGTACATGCTTAATATTTGCTTACAGTCGGTCGTGTCGCACCAATATTACGTAAGCAGTATCCTTTGTTGTTGCTGTTGTTGTTGTTGTGGTCTTCAGTCCTGAGACTGGTTTGATGCAGCTCTCCATGCTACTCTATCCTGTGCAAGCTTCTTCATCTCCCAGTACCTACTGCAGCCTACATCCTTCTGAAACTGTTTAGTGTATTCATCTCTTGATCTCCCTCTACGATTTTTACCCTCCACGCTGCCCTCCTATACTAAAAGGGTGATCCCTCGATGTCTCAGAACATGTCCTACCAACCGATCCCCTCTTCCAGTCAAGTTGTGCCACAAGCTCATCTTCTCCCCAATTCTACTCAATAACTCCTCATTAGTTATGTGATCTACCCATCTAAACTTCAGCATTCTTCTGTAGCACCACATTTCGAAAGCTTCTGTTCTCTTCTTGTCCAAACTATTTATCGTCCATGTTTCACTTCCATACATGGCTACACTCCACACAAATACATTCAGAAACGACTTTCTGACATTTAAATCTATACTCGATGTTAACAAATTTTTCTTCTTCAGAAACGCTTTCCTTGCCATTGCCAGTCTACATTTTATATCCTCTCTACTTCGACCATCATCAGTTATTTTGCTCCCCAAATAGCAAAACTCCATTACTACTTTATGTGTCTCATATCCTAATCTAATTCCCTCAGCATCACCCGACTTAATTCGACTACATTCCATTATCCTCGTTTTGCTTTTGTTGATGTTCATCTTATATCCTCCTTTCAAGACATTGTCCATTCCATTCAACTGCTCCTCCAAGTCCTTTGCTGTCTCTGACAGAATTACAATGTCATCGGCGAACCTCAAAGTTTTTATTTCTTCTCCATGGATTTTAATACCTATTCCAAACTTTCCTTTTGCTTCCTTTATTGCTTGCTCAATATACAGATTGTATAACATCGTGGATAGGCTAAAACCCTGTCTAACTCCCTTCCCAACCACTGCTGCCCTTTCATACCCCTCGACGCTTGTAAATAGCCTTTCGCTCCCTGTATTTTTACCTCTGCCACCTTCAGAATTTGAATGAGAGTATTCCAATCAACATTGTCAAAAGCTTTCTGTAAGTCTACAAATGCTAGAAACGTAGGTTTGCCTTTCCTTAATCTTTCATCTAAGATAAGTCGTAGGGTCAATATTGCCTCACGTGTTTCAACATTTCTACGGAATCCTAACTGATCTTCCCCGAGGTCGGCTTATATCAGTTTTTCCATTCGTCTGTAAAGAATTCGTGTTTGTATTTTGCAGCTGTGATTTATTAAACTGATAGTTCGGTTATTTTCATATCTGTCAACACCTGCTTTCTTTGGTATTGGAATTATTACATTCTTCTTGAAGTCTGTGGGTATTTCACCTGTCTCATACATCTTGCTCACCAGATGGTAGAGTTTTGTCAGGACTGGCTCTCCCAAGGCTGTCAGTAGTTTTAATGGAATATTGTCTACGGCCTTGTTTCGACTCAGGTCTTTCAGTGCTCTGTAAAACTCTTCATGCAGTATCATATCTCCCATTTCATCTTTATCTACATCCTCTTCCATTTTCATAATATTGTCCTCAAGTACATCGCCCTTGTATAGACCCTCTATATACTCCTTCCACTTTTCTGCTTTCCCTTCTTTGCTTAGAACTGGGTTTCCATCAAAGCTCTTGATATTCATGTAAGTGGTTCTCCTTTCTCTAAAGGTCTCTTTAATTTTCCTGTAGGCAGTATCTATCTTACCCCTAATGAGATAAGCCTCTACATCCTTACATTTGTCCTCTAACCATCCCTGCTTAGCCATTTTGCACTTCCTGTCGATATCATTTTTGATACGTTTGTATTCCTTTTTGCCTGCTTCATTTACTACATTTTTATATTTTCTACTTTCATCAATTAAATTCAATGTTTCTTCTGTTACCCAAGGATTTCTACTAGCCCTCGTCTTTTTATCTATTTGATCCTCTGCTGCCTTCACTATTTCATTCCTCAATGCTACCCATTCTTCTTCTCCTGTATTTCTTTCCCCCATTCCTGTCAATTGTTCCCTTATGCTCTCCCTGAAACTCTGTACAACCTCTGGTTCTTTCAATTTATCCAGGTCCCATCTCCTTAAATTCCCACATTTTTGCAGTTTCTTCAGTTTTAATCTACAGTTCATAACCAATAGATTGTGGGCAGAGTCCACATCTGCCCCTGGAAATGTCTTACAATTTAAAATCTGGTTCCTAAATCTCTGTCTTACCATTATATAATCTATCTGATACCTTTTAGTATCTCCAGGGTTCTTCCATGTATACAACCTTCTTTCATGATTCTTAAACCAAGTGTTAGCTATGATTAAGTTATGCTCTGCGCAAAATTCTACCAGGCGGCTTCCTCTTGCATTTCTTAGCCCCAATCCATTTTCACCTACTACGTTTCTTTCTCTTCCTTTTCCTATTCTTGAATTCCAGTCACCCATGAGTGCCATCATCATTTAATCAAAAAGTGAAGCTGCATGCCCTCGGGAAAAATTACATACCCTTTGTAGACTGGCTATATTTCCCCAGTATCATAACACTGCAGACAGTTATATTGTTATGATCTTACCAACAAACAGGCAGTAATTTCAGTTCCTTTTGGACGTAAAGTTGTCTTGGATCAGAGACACACAGATCGTCAGAAGATAAAGAACAATATTAGGTATAATAAATGTTGGAATTTAGTTTCTCTGTTTCGATTAATTTATCATTTTTTTTCGTAAAGTATCAGGACTAATATCTACAAACGTCAGATGCAGTTCGTGAATGTGTGGATAAAAAGTAACGAAACGCTACTTCACAGTGATTAGTCCTACCAATGGTTAATCTACATAAATATGTTAATGATGTTGCCGACCGAACCTTCAAGTGTTTACCTTTCTGTCCCGAACAGTGTTTAAAATAAACTGTGCACGACATTTTTAACTATCTGGAAAAGTGTTCTGAATAATTCCTGGGGTGTGATAAAACTGTCAGATGTGTCTGCAGTGTGGAGGATCTACGAGGGTCGTTCAATAAGTAGTACCCCACATTTTTTTTAATAGCCGTTAACATACACAAACAAACGTCCTTGTTGGTGCTCTGTGCGCCGGTGAAGTTTCGAACCGTTCTGGCAGATGGCAGAGCCGTAGTACAGCGTCAAAATGGCGTCTACATAGGACTCACGTTAGAAGCAGGATGCTGCTATTGAATTCTTGTATGCTCAGAAAGAAACGGTGGTGTGGTGAATATCCATAAACGTTTGTGTGCAGTGTATGGTGATGCTGCAGTTGATAGGAGTACAGTCGGGCAATGGGTATACAAAGTTACAGCCTCAGGAAATGCAGAAACAGAACTTCATGACCAGCCACGCTCGGGACGTCCTGTCACAGCCACTGCTCCAGACATGCTGAATCGTGCGGATGCCATTGTTCGTGCCGGCCGGCACAACAAAACTCGACAATTGGCTCTACAGTAGCGGATCAGCATTGGAAATGCGTCCGCAATGATCGAGAATCTCGGATATTCAAAGAGGTACTCATGATGCACCCCACGAATGCTCAAAGCGGACCACAAGATTCAAAGAAAGGGCATTTAATCTGAATTGTTGGAGCGTTTTGAGACAGACGGAGTTGCCTTTCTGTCACGGTTCGTTACCGGGGACGAAAGCTGGTTGCCAGAAACAAAAAGGCAGTCCATGGAGTGACATCATGCTCATTCACCACAAAAGAAGAGTTTCGAAACAACCCTCTCTGCCAGGAAAGTCATAGTGACAATCTTCTTGGATTGTGATGGCATTTTTCTCGTGGACGTGTTGCCAAGAGGGTCAAGCATCAATTCAGAGGCATACTTGAAGACTCTGAATAAACTCAAGAACCGTTTCCGACGTGTTCGATCGGACAAGAATCCAGCAGAATCTTGTTCCAACACGATAGTGCACGCCCACACACAAGTCTGAGAAGCCGAGAACACATCACCAAATTGGGTTGGACGTCATTACCTCATTGACCCTACAGTCAAGACCTGGCATCCTAGGACCTCCACCTCTTTGGGCCGCTGGAAGATTCTCTACGGGGAACACACTATGAAGATAACTGAAGTGTCAGTCATGCAGTGAAAACATGGCTACTCCTACAGGATAAGACCTTTTACCCACAGGGAATCCATGTTCTTCCACAACGTTGGCGCTTGGCAATAGAACGTGATGGAGACTACGTAGAAAAATAGGAAATGGACAAGACATGTTGATGTATATTGTCACCAAATTGTGACTCTTAACAATAAATATGTTCTGAGAAAAATAATGTGGGGCAATTCTTACTAAACGACCCTCGTACATTCGAAGGGTGCATCCACAACTCTTCTTCTTTGTCAATATTAGATTAGATTAGATTAGATTAGATTAATACTAGTTCCATGGATCATGAATACGATATTTCGTAATGATGTGGAACGAGTCAAATTTTCCAATACATGACATAATTAAGTTAATTTAACAACATACTTAAGTTAATATAACAACTTTTTCATTTTTGTGTTTTTTTATTTTTATTTTTTTATTTTTTTAAATTTTTTATTAATATTTTTTTTCGTTTTTTTTAATTTATATCTAAAAATTCCTCTATGGAGTAGAAGGAGTTGTCATTCAGAAATTCTTTTAATTTCTTCTTAAATACTTGTTGGTTATCTGTCAGACTTTTGATACTATTTGGCAAGTGACCAAAGACTTTAGTGCCAGTATAATTCACCCCTTTCTGTGCCAAAGTTAGATTTAATCTTGAATAGTGAAGATCATCTTTTCTCCTAGTATTGTAGTTATGCACACTGCTATTACTTTTGAATTGGGTTTGGTTGTTAATAACAAATTTCATATTAACAACCAAACCCAATTCAAAAGAGTGCACTCCGTGGGCTTGTTTCACCATCACAGGGCCATACCGAGACGATGTACGAGCAGTGCACCCTTCTCTCGTGCAAGCAGGCATCAGGATCGAGCATGTTACTAACAAGGGAAACTCCTCATCAACCCCCCTCAGATTTAATTGTATGATGACCCAATAGAAAGTCTGTCAAAAACTGAACATCGATCAGGAAATGAAAACAGGATGAAAGTGTACTGCACTGTGAAAAGAAGCAAAATAGAAATAGTGAACGATCCAAGAACAAGAAGTGCACTAAAGAGCAGAATGAAACACAAACGGCGTCGTGGGTACCTGGTCATGGTGTTCGACTACCAAGCGGTGGAAGCCATGTTCAAAACCCCGTTGGGTCATTTATTTATTATTTTTACAAAATTATAAACTGTCCGTCCGATCATTGAAATGTTTGTTCTCTTTCGGCAGTCTTGCCAGTTGTCATGCTATACACTGGTTACACAACACGAGTCGTGTGCTAAGAATACGTTACCGTCGCAAGTATATGTGATGATCAGTGAGAGCAGGCGAGATACCACAATGACGTCTCACAGAAATTAAAACAGCAAATCAATGGGTGTGAACTATGTTACAACAAAGGAAATGAAGAGTCAGAACTTCCAAAACGGAACGCAACTTCTAAAACGATAAAAACATATGTTTGGCCAGAGCGCAGAGAAACTCTGTGATAGTGAAACTGTTGCGTTCTTTTGTTGCAGGTTATGTGACAAACTATTAGGTTGTCATAATTTCCATGGGAGTTGTCACATTCACATTCATACGAACACTTAAATCGGGCAAGGAGGCATATCTCTCGCACTCACCAGTGGTACAAATTAGGTGCGTCGATAGAACATTTCTATCATATGACACACGTACTGTCACTAACGTCATTTATGACACACCAGAAGTGTTTTCCGGTGAAGGATTCGGTTGACTTGTCGTTTTGTCATCAAACGTTTGCGGTTCCCATTAGAAATACCGCAACCTTTTAAGTACGACGCCATTTCTCTTCCTGCTTCCTCTATATTGCACTTCTTGTTTTTGCACTGTACACTGTTTCTGTTTTCCTTTTTTTTTAAAAACAGTCTAGTACATATTCTCCCTGTTTTCGTGCTTGATCTGTATCCAGCTTTTGACGGGCTGTCCACTAGTCCGAAGGAATAGACACCATATCAATATATGTATATATTTCTGACAATACCGGTCATGACCTTCTTCTCCCGTGCGGATGCACAGTTATTACCCGAACTCTTACGGCACTTGGTAAGAATATCTTTCACGAGTAATGAGTGTGTTGGTTAGGGACACTACGAATGTTATCTGTGGACATACAAGGTGAGAATGTGGGTCTCGCGGGAGGCGTGCGCGAGATAGTCCTTGCGGTCGCACTATCCTCTGTGCCCTCGGTGACTCATATGGATAGAGCGTCTCCCATGTAAGCAGGAGATCCCGGGTTCGAGTTCCGGTCAGAGCACGCATTTTCACCTGTCCCCGTTGATATACATCAACGCCCGTCAGCAGCTGAAGGTATTAATATGTAATTCTAAATCTGAGAGGCGTGCGATGGGGAGTTGCCCATGTTAGTGAGTGTGCTAGAGCACGGAAGCTGGACACAGTTGTGGATAGCCTATCTAAAGGCTCCCAGGAGCAACGAAAATTAGATTTGCATTATTTCATACAAAACCGATCCAATCTAAAAATCTGAAACGGTGACATAATGTACAGGGTTTACAAATGATTGAAGCGATTTCACAGCTCTACAATAACTTTATTATTTGAGATATTTTCACAATGCTTTGCACACACATACAAAAACTCAAAAAGTCTTTTTAGGCATTCAAAAATGTTCGATATGTGCCCCTTCAGTGATTCGGCAGACATCAGGCCGATAATCAAGTTCCTCTCACTCTCAGCGCAACATGTCCCCATCAATGAGTTCGAAAGCATTGTTGATGCGAGCTCGCAGTTCTGGCACGTTTCTTGGTAGAGGAGGTTTAAACACTGAATCTTTCACATCACTATGCGTGAAACTTGCCCGCACGCGTTCAACCGTTTCTTCGCTCACTGCAGGCCGACCCGTTGATTTCCCCTTACAGAGGCATCCAGAAGCTTTAAACTGCGCATACCATCGCCGAATGGAGTTAGTAGTTGGTGGATCTTTGTTGAACTTCGTCCTGAAGTGTCGTTGCACTGTTATGACTGACTGATGAGAGTGCATTTCAAGCACGACATACGCTTTCTCGGCTCCTGTCGCCATTTTGTCTCACTGCGCTCTCGAGCGCTCTGGCGGCAGAAACCTGAAGTGCGGCTTCAGTCGAACAAGACTTTATGAGTTTTTCTACGTATCTGTAGTGTGTCGTGACCATATGTCAATAAATGGAGCTACAGTGAATTTATGAAATCGCTTCAATCATTTGTAATAGCCCTGTACTCATTAAGAGGTATAATATCGTGGAAAGGTTCCACGCAGTAAGACAAATTTAGTAGTCACAAACTTTATCGTTACAAACTGATTGAATGTCAGAGGCAGCCTAACACACCGCGCGCAAATACCCAGACGATATTCATCAATAAATTGAGAATGAGTGACTTGCAGCAAACTTTACACATAGTTTCAAATCTTTGAAAAACTTTTTGTCGCTAATATCCCCCACAAAATGATGAAAGGGAAATGTTTATCACTTGCTACATGTTCGCAGTTCATCCAGTGAAACTGCCACATCAGGCGCAACGTTTTAATTTATCACTTCCTTATTACTACCTGTATTCGGAACGCAATTTGTAGACAGTATCCACATATGCCAGTGAATGTTCTTGCGAAACTGTATCACTGTACGACACATACTTTAGGAGACATGATGTCGCAAACATTGAGATGTTTAAAAACTATCTTTTACTGTTAGTTGATGATGATGAAGTTTGGTTTGTGCGGCGCTCAACTGCGCGGTTCTCAGCGCCCGTACAGTTTCCCAACCTTTGCTCAGTCCAAACTCGCCATTTCATCAATGATGATGAAATGATGAGGACAACATAAACACTCAGTCATCTCGAGGCAGGTGAAAATCCCTGACCCCGCTGGGAAATGAACCCGGGACCCCGTGCTCGGGAAGCGAGAACGTGACCGCGAGACCACGAGCTGTGTCCTTTACTGTTAGAAACTGTATATATGTCTTGAGGCAAATACCCACATAATATTTATCCACTTTTTAATAATGACAGCACTTATTGACTTCCGATAAACTTTCTCATAATTTCAAAAGCTTACGAAAGTTTTTCTCGTTATCACCCCGCTCAAAACGAAGAAAAGAAAAAAAAAAGTTGTCGCTTACTACTTCACCCCTCATCCAGTACAACTTCTGCATCTAGCGTGACGTTTTAATTTATCTTTATTTTTATACTAACTGTATTCGCAACACATGTTACTGACAGTGGCCACATATCCCAATAAATGTATTTGGAATATTATGTCGTTTTACGACATGTGGTTCAGAAGATATGAGGTCGCATACATCCAGATGCGTGAAAAAGGGAGTGACAATTATTCAGATTATACTCCTCCAGTGTTGATAATGGTTCAAATGGCTCTAAGCACTATGGGACATCTGAGGTCATCAGTCCCCTAGGCTTAGAACTACTTAAATCAGACGAAACTTAGGACATCACACACATCCATGCCCGAGGCCGCATTCGAACCTGCGACCGTAGCAGCTGCGCGGTTCCGGACTGAAGCGACTAGAACCGCTCGGTCACATCGGCCGGCTATTGACAATAAGAGCATTAGGGCCCTCCAGCGAACTTCAAATTTAATTTTCTGCTTGCATGCTGAAAGTCAAATATTTAATAGAATACATAGAAAGAATACACAGAAAGACAGGCAAAAAGAGAAGCGGTTGAAGGAGAAAAAGACCCATACATAGCAGCAAGACCAAGAAGACTGGCTCATACACCAAATATAGACATGAAGGAAGGGGAAGACCACTTCAGTAAGATACTGAACAAACGAGTAATCAAAAAACCTCCAAAGAAAGAGAAACAACATCAAACAAAGGAAAAAGACAATGTATGGGAACCTCTAAATGAAGAAGATGTAAAAGAAGTAACAAAAACACTGAAGAACAAGAAAGCAGCAGGACCCGATAATACACTATTGGCCATTAAAATTGCTGCGCCACGAAGATGACGTGACACAGACGCGAAATTTAACCGACACGAAGAAGATGCTGTGATATGCAAATGATTAGCATTTCAGAGCATTCACACAAGGTTGCCGTCGGTGGCGACACCTACAACGTGCTGACATGAGGAAAGTTTCTAACCGATTTCTCATAGACAAACAGCAGTTGATCGGCGTTCCCTGGTGAAACGTTGTTGTGGTGCCTCGTGTAAGGAGGAGAAATGCGTACCATCACGTTTCCGACTTTGATAAAGGTCGGATTGTAGCCTATCGCGATTGCGGTTTATCGTATCGCGACATTGTTGTTCGCGTTGGTCGAGATCCAATTACTGTTAGCAGAATATGGACTCGGTGGGTTCAGGAGGGTAATACGGAACGCCGTGCTGGATCCCAACGGCCTCGTATCACTAGCAGTCGAGATGACAGGGATCTTATCTGCATGGCTGTAACGGATCGTGCAGCCACGTCTCGATCCCTGAGTCAACAGATGGGGACGTTTGCAAGACATCAACCATCTGCACGAACAGTTCGACGACGTTTGGAGCAGTATGGACTATCATCTCGGAGACCATGGCTGCGGTTACCCTTAACGCTGCATCACAGGCAGGGGCGCCTACTATGGTGTCGTCAACGACGAACCTGGGTGCACGAATGGCAAAACGTCGTTTTTCGGATGAATCCAGGTTCTGTTTACAGTATCATGATAGTCGCACTCGTGCTTGGCGACATGGCGGTGAAGACACATTGGAAGCGTGTATTCGTCATCGCCTTACTAGCGTATCAGCCGGCGTGATGGTATGGGGTACCATTGATTACACGTCTCGGTCACCTCTTGTTCGCACTGATTGCGCTTTGAACAGTGGACGTTACATTTCCGATGTGTTACGACCCATGGCTCTGCCCTTCATTCGATCCCTGCGAAACCCTACATTTCAGCAGAATAATGCACGACCGCATGTTGCAGGTCCTGTACGAGCCTTTCTGGATACAGAAAATATTCGACTGATGCTCTGGCCAGCACATTCTCCAGATCTCTCACCAATTGAAAACGTCTGTTCAATGGTGGCAGGGCAACTGGCTCGTCACAATACGCCAGTCACTACTTTTGATGAACTGTGGTATCGTGTTGCAGCTGCATGGGCAGCTGTACTTGTACACCCCATCCAAGCTCTGTTTGACTCTGCCCAGGCGTATCAAGGCCGTTATTACGGCCAGAGGTGGCTGTTCTGGGTACTGATTTCTCAGTATCTATGCACCCAATTTGCGTGAAAATGTAATCACATGTCAGTTCTAGTGTAATATATTTGTCCTATGAATACCCGTTTGTCATCTGCGTTTCTTCTTGGTGTAGCAATTTGAATGGCTAGTAGTGTATATAAAAAGAACATATAAAAGATCCAAAAGAGGCTCCTCAGCACATATGGATCAAACTCCTCAACAAATGCCTGGAACGTGGAAGAATTCCGACTCAATGGAGACACTCGATAATAAAAGCTCTCTACAAAGGTGGAGGTGACCCAACGGACACAAAGAAGTACAGAGGCATACCTCTGGAAAATACTCATTTCAAGATGTTTTCAAAGATAATTACACAAAAAATCAAAGCCTGTGTTGATAGTCACCTCCCAGAACGACAAATGGGTTTCAGATCTGGAAGATCAACACTTGCTGCAGTCAGGCTTCTTCTCGACGAAGCGCTACAAAAGAAACAAATGTTCTACACAGTGTTCATAGACTGTAACAAAGCCTTTGGCCTACTGGAAAGAAATCTCATAGTCCAAAAACCGGAAAACACAATGGGAGAAGGTAGCGTATGGGCAACAAAATCAAGTCAATCTACATCTACATTTACATCTACATTTATACTCCGCAAGCCACCCAACGGTGTGTGGCGGAGGGCACTTTACGTGCCACTGTCATTATCTCCCTTTCCTGTTCCAGTCGCGTATGGCTCGCGGGAAGAACGACTGTCTGAAAGCCTCTGTGCGCGCTCTAATCTCTCTAATTTTACATTCGTGATCTCCTCGGGAGGTATAAGTAGGGGGAAGCAATATATTCGATACCTCATCCAGAAACGCACCCTCTCGAAACCTGGCGAGCAAGCTACACCGCGATGCAGAGCGCCTCTCTTGCAGAGTCTGCCACTTGAGTTTGTTAAACATCTCCGTAACGCTATCACGGTTACCAAATAACCCTGTGACGAAACGCGCCGCTCTTCTTTGGATCTTCCCTATCTCCTCCGTCAACCCGATCTGGTACGGATCCCACACTGATGAGCAATACTTAAGTATAGGTCGAACGAGTGTTTTGTAAGCCACCTCCTTTGTTGATGGACTACATTTTCTAAGGACTCTCCCAATGAATCTCAACCTGGTACCCGCCTTACCAACAATTAATTTTATATGATCATTCCACTTCAAATCGTTCCGCACGCATACTCCCAGATATTTTACAGAAGTAACTGCTACCAGTGTTTGTTCCGCTATCATATAATCATACAATAAAGGATCCTTCTTTCTATGTATTCGCAATACATTACATTTGTCTATATTAAGGGTCAGTTGCCACTCCCTGCACCAAGTGCCTATCCGCTGCAGATCTTCCTGCATTTCGCTACAATTTTCTAATGCTGCAACTTCTCTGTATACTACAGCATCATCCGCGAAAAGCCGCATGGAACTTCCGACACTATCTACTAGGTCATTTATATATATTGTGAAAAGCAATGGTCCCATAACACTCCCCTGTGGCACGCCAGAGGTTACTTTAACGTCTGTAGACGTCTCTCCGTTGATAACAACATGCTGTGTTCTGTTTGCTAAAAACTCTTCAATCCAGCCACACAGCTGGTCTGATATTCCGTAGGCTCTTACTTTGTTTATCAGGCGACAGTGCGGAACTGTATCGAACGCCTTCCGGAAGTCAAGAAAAATAGCATCTACCTGGGAGCCAGTATCTAATATTTTCTGGGTCTCATGAACAAATAAAGCGAGTTGGGTTTCACATGATCGCTGTTTACGGAATCCATGTTGATTCCTACATAGTAGATTCTGAGTTTCCAAAAACGACATGATACTCGAGCAAAAGACATGTTCTAAAATTCTACAACAGATCGACGTCAGAGATATAGGTCTATAGTTTTGCGCATCTGCTCGACGACCCTTCTTGAAGACTGGGACTACCTGTGCTCTTTTCCAATCATTTGGAACCTTCTGTTCCTCTAGAGACTTGCGGTACACGGCTGTTAGAAGGGGGGCAAGTTCTTTCGCGTACTCTGTGTAGAATCGAATTGGTATCCCGTCAGGTCCAGAGGACTTTCCTCTGTTGAGTGATTCCAGTTGCTTTTCTATTCCTTGGACACTTATTTCGATGTCAGCCATTTTTTCGCTGGTGCGAGGATTTAGAGAAGGAACTGCAGTGCGGTCTTCCTCTGTGAAACAGCTTTGGAAAAAGGTGTTTAGTATTTCAGCTTTACGCTTGTCATCGTTTGTTTCAATGCCATCATCATCCCGGAGTGTCTGGACATGATGTTTCGAGCCACTTACTGATTTAACGTAAGACCAGAACTTCCTAGGATTTTCTGTCAAGTCGGTACCTAGTATTTTACTTTCGAAATCACTGAACGCTTCACGCATAGCCCTCCTTACGCTAACTTTGACATCGTTTAGCTTCTGTTTGTCTGAGAGGTTTTGGCTGCGTTTAAACTTGGAGTGAAGCTCTCTTTGCTTTCGCAGTAGTTTCCTAACTTTGTTGTTGTACCACGGTGGGTTTTTCCCGTCCCTCACAGTTTTACTCGGCACGTACGCATTCCTCGAATACAACTTAATCACAATATCAGACAACCTCTTTTCTTCGAACCTTGTTCTGCAATCGAACGGAGGCTTACAGGGTGAGCCAATGTTCCTTTTGCTGTACATTCTTGCCACTGAAGAAGTACTGCAAATTGGAGAAAATGAAGAAGATGTATACATATATGCATACGCTGACGACATAGCCATAGGGTCAACAGATATACAGAAGCTGCAGAAAATCATTGAAAAAATAGACAAGTGGCGCAATGACCAAAAACTACACATACATAACAAAGACAGAAATGGTGAGTTTCAGAAAAGGAGGCAAAACATCCAAGAACGCGGAAATCAACATCAGAGGACAAAAAATAAAACTCTCATCAGACCTTAAATACCTAGGGGTGACACTGCACCCAACAGCCAAATGCTTCACAAAACATACAGCAGAACGTGCAGCCCAAGCAATAATAGCAATACAGGACATCAAAAGTATCCGCCTACTCATTCTAGAAACTGCCATAAAATTATTCAGCGCAAAAAACTTGGCAATCCTGGCCTATGGGATGTTGTTTATATGGGACCACCTGACAGAAAAAAAAATCTAGAAACACTAGAAAAGGTAATATTGACTTATCTAAAAAGAGCCCTAGGTCTCTCAAAGACAACAAGATCTAGACTAGTGTACCTGCTAGCGAGAGAGACATTCCTAATTGAAGACATGAAACTTCGATATGTGATGCCGCACCCCAGCGCTTTCAGAAATCAACTCAATATCTCAAGATCATGGAGGATAAACGAGAAAAAGTATGGCCAGAGTTCTATGGCACCGAAGCAATGACGAACCGCTCATCGACAGCACAAAATTTCGAACTGTGACATGTCGTAACTAGATTTTCTAATCACAGCTTACATTATCTAGTTTGCAAAAACAAAACTTATCACGACCCAACCACAACATTTGTGTGACAACTGTATAACGAAGCCTGTGAACGGTATCACATTGAACTATGCAGTAAAAGAGTGAAATCTATAAATGAATATGCAAAAATGTAAAATGTAAATGTAAAATGTTAAGCAAAGTAACTGTATATGGCTATATGGCTGCAATTGTATTAAATAAATACACTACTGGCCATTAAAATTGCTACACCAAGAAGAAATGCGTATGATGATAAGCGGGTAATCATTGGACAAATATATTACACTAGAACTGACATGTGATTACATTTTCACGCAATGTGAGAGCATAGATACTGAGAAATCAGTACCGAGGACAACCACCTCTGGCCGTAATAACGGCCTTGATACGCCTGGGCATTGAGTCAAACAGATCATTGATGGCATGTACAGGTACAGGTGCCGATGCAGCTTCAACACAATACCACCGTTCATCAAGAGTAGTGGCTGGCGTATTGTGCCGAGCCAGTTGCTCGGCCACCATTGACCAGACGTTTTCAATTGGTGCGAGATCTGGAGAATATGCTGGCCAGAGCATCAGTCGAACATTTTCTGTATCCAGAAAGGTCCGTACAGGACCTGCAACATACGATCGTGCATTATCCTGCTCAAATGTAGGGTTTCGCAGGGATAAAGGGTAGAGCCACAGGTCGCAACACATCTGAAATGTGACGTCCACTGTACAAAGTGCCGTCAATGCGAACAAGAGGTGACCGAGACGTGTAACCAATGGCACCCCATACCATCACGCCGGGTGATACACCAGCATGGCGGTGACCAATACACGCTTCCAATTTGCATTCACCGCGCCGTTGCCAAACACGGATGCGACCATCATGATGCTGTAAACAGAACCTGGATTCATCCGAAAAAATGACGTTTTGCCATTCATGCACCCAGGTTCGTCGTTGAGTACACCATCGCAGGTGCTCCTGTCTGTGATGCAGCGTCAAGAGTAACCGCAGCCATGGTCTCCGAGCTGATAGTCCATGCTGCTGCAACGTCGTCGAACATTTCGTGCAGATGGTTGTTGTCTTTGCAAACGTCCCCATCTGTTGACTCAGGGATCGAGACGTGGCTGCACGATCCGTTACAGCCATGCGGATAAGATGCCTGTCATCTCCACTGCTAGTGATACGAGGCCGTTGGGATCCAGCACGGCGTTCCGTACTACCCTCCTGAACCCACCGAGTCCATATTCTGCTAACAGTCATTGGATCTCGCCCAATGCGAGCAGTAATGTCGCGATACGATAAACCGCAGTCGCGGTAGGCTACCTTTATCAAAGTCGGAAACGTGATGGTACGCATTTCTCCTCCTGACATGAGGCAGCACAACAACGTTTCACCAGGCAACGCCGATCAACTGCTGTTTTTCTATGAGGAAATGGTTGGAAACTTTCATCATGTCAGCAGGTTGTAGGTGTCGCCACCGGCGGCAACCTTGTGTGAATGCTCTGAAATGCTAATCATTTGCTTATCACAGCATCTTCTTCGTGTCGGTTAAATTTCGCGTCTGTCGCACGTCATCTTCGTGGTGTAGCGATTTTAATGGCCAGTAGTGTATTTAATAGATTAACTCATTTTTAAAGTAATTCGAAGGTGTTTTATACACTTGAGTTCCATTCTTTAAAGAATCGGGGTTTTATTGGTAGTTTCCCTGACATACAACCATTCTCGCTTGGGCTGCAGTTTATTAATCGTGGATTGCGAGAGGTGCAGGAGGAATACCGACACTCGGTTGCCTGCGCTTCTGTTATTCCAGAACGGTGGCGGAATATTCGCGAATTTCTGGTCCGTGTCTCGGGCTTCCGGTGCAGCGGCGAACGGCAGGTATCGTGGGGCAGAATGAGCGCGGAAGCAGATCAGGCGGGCGTGAGCCACGCGGCCGTGCAGTGCCGGGGAGCGGGGATCGATGCCAGCGGCACAGGCAGGCTGGGCCAATTTGACGTTTCTCTCTCTCTCTCTCTCTCTCTCTCTCTCTTTGTCTGCGGGACGGGGCGCATCTAACTGCGGCTCGTTCCGCCGCCCTCGGCAATTGTCCTCTCCGTGTTGCGTCCCCGTTGGAGAGCATGGAAACCTGGCGCCAGTAGTTTGTTAGCCACACCCATACAGGTGGCAGTACACTGCGTCATTAGCTTCTGCTTCACGAGAGCCATTTGCAGCGCACTGTTCGTAGAGCGGTGCCTCGGTAAATTCGTGTGCCAACAGGTCATTTGCAGTGATAGCGCACGTTCCCGCTGTAGTACCGTTTTACACAGCACAGACCACCGTCCACATTACAAAAGCGCCGGGCAGTACTTTTTATGACGCTTTAATATAAACATCTTCTTATCCATTGTCTCGTGGCTGTACTACAATGGTGGTAAATGGTTAACAGCTGTGCAACAAGGCTACACGTGAGTCGGGTATGAACAAAAAATGTACTTTAATAAATATGCAGAACCAACTTAAAACTGCTGCAGAAGCAGAAATGTGATGCCATTATGGCTATGTACGTCTTTTAAACAAAACAGATAGGTGCTCTAAACCATACTCTGCTCGTTTTAATTGTCTTCGTCTTAACCTCAAATTCACGATGGAAATTGAAAATGAGGAGTTAACACAACAAACAGAAAATTTCGATTACAAATACTGCAACAAGAAACAGAGTCCAGCTCATACAATAGCAACAACGTTGATGCTGGAGCCGCGCCTAGGCCCGGTGGATATTAACCATTGCCAGCCTACTTACGTCATCGTCATACGAGCTCAGGACCTGACGTGATGTTTAAGGTACCACTCGCTGCACAGTGCAGTCACTTCTGGTTTGCACAATCTGGACAGAAGAGGCTGGACAGCATTCGTTGTATTTCTGACGTGTTACGGCTGCTGTATCCAATCTTCGAGGACTCCTTGATGTTATATTTCCACAAGACAGAGTGAGACCGCATGTTAAAGGCGCTGTCCTGACCTTCGTTTATAGAAAGGATGTGCGAGTGTTGCCCTCTCCAGCACGTTCACCAGATCTCTCAACCGCTGGAAACATCTGCTGAAGGCTTGACGAGAAGCTACCAAGACATCACTTGCCAGCTACTCCAGTTAGTGAATTATCGCATAGACGTGAAGCAGCATCGAGTGACGTGCTCGTGTCTTTTATCCAAACTCACTTCGGCTCGATGGCCACCTGGGTTAGAGCCATAACTGCTACCACAGCTGGCGCAATTGCTTACTGGATGTCGCACCTTGCATCCCGCCAGACACCTGCAAATGACGTATTTTTCACGACCCAATTTACACACAAGGTTGGACAGGCGTCGTACCTTAGCAAAAGTTCTGGCTGAAAACCCGAGGAAATTCTGGTCCTATGTAAAATCGCTAAGCTATACAGTAGTTTGACCATCGAACAGACTCCCGTTGGAGACAGATTTAGTCTCCAGGTTCGGAACGAATCCCAATTCGCTTTTACGAAGACTACTCCAAGGCACTGGCCACTCACTTGCATTTATCGCGAATCTCTCGCCCAGCTCAAGTCCCAACCAATTGAAAAAATCTGGGAGTAACGTTGCAAAGATATATGGAATTGGACGATCATACGAGGAATGTGGTAACGAAGGCGAATGGTCGACTTCGGTTTTCTGGGAGAATTTTTGGGAAGTGTGGTTCATCTGTAAAGGAGACTTCTGGAAATTTGCGGTAAGGCCATCGGTCCCTAAGCCTACACATTACTTAATCTATCTCAAACTAACTTCCGCTGTGGACAACACAGACACCCATACCCTACCCGAGGGAGGACTCGAACCTCCGAGGGGGGGGGGGGGGGGTGAAGAGCCGCGCGGACTTTTTTGAAACTTCCCCTTGGAATGTAAAGAAAGACTGTGCTGGTAAACTTCTACGTTGTTTGATACAGAAACAGCTGAGTAAAGCCGAACGTACTCAGACAGTTTTCTCTTTACTTATTCTGATCATTTCTAAATTGACACACAATATTTTAGCGCAATGCATTCTGACTTTTAATAATGCCTACAAAAGAATAGCCCTGGCTAACAATAACCTATACCCTTCATGCGAATCACCTACGTCACAAAAATCTTCGTTACTCGAACTACTTCATTACAGCAAGCGACAATACTGGCAGCTAAATAAAAGATTCTAACTACTGAAGGCACTAACTACTGTTAGGCATATAGTTAGCAAATGAAAAATTTTGATAGACAACAAACAATGTATTTACCTCAATAATGTTCAAAAGTCATAATATATATATATCTATCAATTCATGATATCCATCTTTACAAATTTCCTTTTTCTGGCGGACACACGTCCACGTCGTCCGCTTATAGCTATCTCTCAAAACTCTGGCATCTCTCTCCCCACATCCACCACTGCTGGCGGCACACCTCCAACTGCCCAACGCTACGCGCTGTTCACACCCGCCCAACACTACACTAGTGAAAAACTTACAGCAATGAGTCCAACCAGCCACAGACTGCACACAGCGCGTTCAGCGATTTTCATACAGAGCGCTACGTGGCGTTACCAAAATACGAGGGCAGTTCAATAAGTAATGCAACACATTTTTTTTTTCTGAAACAGGGGTTGTTTTATTCAGCATTGAAATACACCAGGTTATTCCCCAATCTTTTAGCTACACAACACTTTTTTTCAACGTAATCTACATTCAATGCTACGGCCTTTCGCCACCTTGAAATGAGGGCCTGTATGCCTGCACGGTACCATTCCACTGGTCGATGTCGGAGCCAACGTCGTACTGCATCAATAACTTCTTCATCATCCGCGTAGTGCCTCCCACGGATTGCGTCCTTCATTGGGCCAAACATATGGAAATCCGACGGTGCGAGATCGGGGCTGTAGGGTGCATGATGAAGAACAGTCCACTGAAGTTTTGTGAGCTCCTCTCGGGTGCGAAGACTTGTGTGAGGCCTTGCGTTGTCATGAAGAAGGAGAAGTTCGTTCAGATTTTTGTGAACAATTGTGACAGCACTACCAACAGAGATGTCAAGTTGAGCACTGAGTTATTTGATGGTGATCCGTCGATCATCTCGAACGAGTGTGTTCGCACGCTCCGCCATTGCAGGAGTTACAGCTGTGCACGGCCGGCCCGCACGCGGGAGATCAGACAGTCTTGCTTGACCTTGCGGCGATGATGACACACGCTTTGCCCAACGACTCACCGTGCTTTTGTCCACTGCCAGATCACCGTAGACATTCTGCAAGCGCCTATGAATATCTGAGATGCCCTGGTTTTCCGCCAAAAGAAACTCGATCACTGCCCGTTGTTTGCAACGCACATCCGTTTCAGACGCCACTTTAACAGCTCCGTACAGCGCTGCCACCTGTCGGAAGTCAATGAAACTATACGAGACGAAGCGGGAATGTTTGAAAATATTCCACAAGAAATTTCCGGTTTTTTCAACCAAAATTGGCCGAGAGAAAAAATGTGTTGCATTACTTATTGAACTGCCCTCGTAAAAACCTAAACAACCTGCTTACACTTTGACAAGGCGCCCTAGACAGCGCGGCTACCCTGCGTGGCTAAAGGAGACTGCTTATAGGATGGTTGTGCGCCCTATTCTTGAGTACTGCTCGAGTCTTTGGTATCCGTACCACGTCGTATTAAAGGAAGACATCGAAGCAATTCAGAGATCGGCTGTTCGATTTGCTACCGGTGGGTTCGAACAACACGCAAGTGCTACGGAGATAGTTCAGGAACTCAAATGGGGATTCCTGGAGTGAAGGTGGCGTTCCTTTCGAGGAACACTGTTGGGAAAATTTATAGGCCCAGTATTTGAGGCTGAGTGCAGAACGAGTCTACTGCCGCCAACATACATTTCTATTAAGGACCACGAAGATACGATGCGAGAAATTAGTGCTCATAGCGAGGCATGGGGACAGTCGTTTTCCCTCGCTCTATTTGCAGGTTGAACACAAACGGAAATGTTTCTTAGTGGTACAGGGTACACTCTGTCACTCACCGAACAGTGGCTTGCCGATTATGTGTGTTGATGTATTAGAAGTAATGAACTCTGGCATAGAACCACCTTAGAGTGGCGTACAAGAATCTGTCATCCCAGTTCATTTTGACTCGATGCTCAGCCGGTTGGAGCAATTGTTGCTCTCAGAACTCGCAGAAATGCACACTAAATTTCTCTCTCTGTACATACCCAGACACCCACAATTTAAATGCGCATTCTTCGAAGTGTTCTGTACACACACATTATATGACTCGTCATTAGTCTCAACCTTTCCTGGTTTGGCGCCGGCCAGTGTGGCCGAGCGGTTCTAGGCACTTCAGTCTGGAACTGCACGACCGTTAAGGTCGCAGGTTCGAATCCTGCCTAGGGCATGGATGTGTGTGATGTCCTTAGGTTAGTTAGGTTCAAGTGTAAGTAGGCTGTTTATGTTTTCTTATTGGCAACGTTACGTAGCGCTCTGTATGAAAATCACTGGCTGTGCTGTGTGCAGTCTGTGGCTAGTTTGCATTGTTGTCTGCCATTGTAGTGTTGGGCAGCGGCAGCTGGATGTGAACAGCGCGTAGCGTTGCGCAGTTGGAGGTGAGCCGCCAGCAGTGGTGGATGTGGGAAATGAGATGGCGGATTTTTGAGTACAGAATGGATGTATGAGCTGCTATATATATTATGACTTTTGATGATATTAAGGTAAATACATTGTTTGTTCTCTATTAAAATCTTTCATTTGCTAACTATGCCTATCAGTAGTTAGTGCATTCCGTAGTTTGAATCTTTTATTTAGCTGGCAGTAGTGGCGCTCGCTGTATTGCAGTAGTTTGAGTAACCAAGATTTTTGTGAGGTAAGCGATTTGTGAAAGGTATAGGTTAATGTTAGTCAGGGCCATTCTTTTGTAGGGATTATTGGAAGTCAGATTGCGTTGCGCTAAAAATATTGTGTGTCAGGTTAAGCACAGTCTGTCAGGTTAAGCACAGTCTTGTATAATTGTTCAAAGGGGACGTTTCACAAGTAGTTCTAAGTTCTAGGAGACTGATGACCTCAGATGTGAAGTCCCATAGTGCTCAGAGCCATTTGAACCTGGTTTTGCAGTTTTAATAAACAGCATTGTAATTCGTACAGCTTACTGATATTCGTCATACGTACTAGTACCCCTTTGTAAATAGAATACTGTGGTCAATGTGAAACTAAATTTCATGCTTCGGCTGACAGCATTGGACCACATTCACAACCACGAGAGAGACATACTTACTATGCATACGGCCGCGTCTGGCAAGCTGCGTCCGCCTACTTGCCGAAGCGTTCATTGTGTGTAAATTTCTGTCCAATCGGGAACGTACGCAGCGCCTACTCGGAGGGCACAATTACGTGCTCTCAGTGTCAACAGCTGCGCCCCACTGCAGAACGCCAGCGCGATGGTCAGGAACACTCGTACCACGTGTTCAGCTGCTCAGGGATAACATTACTGCGTAAGGAGAGCGCTCACCAACCGCCGTTGATATGAACCAACGTTTGTGAGTTTTATAAGGTCGGGCGTAATATGTGGTGGCGGTAGGGAGATGGGTCTTGTGGCGGCGCGGTTCTTTCTATCCCTTTACGACGAACCTGCACCTACCTGTGAACATTGTCTCAGCAGATCATTAGTAGGAAAGACGAGTGAAACCTACTGTACTTCGACGTGAACCAGGCTGCAATTAAAGTCACTAATCTAAGTTTCGGGAGAAAGTTTCCACACGAAATGAAAGGTTGGAAATTTTGTCCTTAATTAATATATTCTGAAACTTAGGTGAACAAGTATCACCGCCAAACCCGTGGTAGTCTTAACACAGTCACTCACAATCCATTTCGCTCACGCTAGCAAGTTTATGGTGTTGCATTTCCCGAAAACGTAATAGTTACAAAAATACGTATTGTTTTTGATTGAGAATGCTCGCCAAATATTAAGTCCGTCGGTACCTAATGCAGTCACAGTTTTTAGCCACCGACCTGCTCAATACGCCACGCAGAATTTTTGTCTTTTCTCGTCACAAAATTCACTTAAAAATTCCGACATTTCTACACACACATCGGAATAATTATGCCGTCACTTTGCAACACTTTTGATGTATGAAACACTGCTAGATCCGGCAACTTATGATTTCCATCGGAACTACTACTGCACACGTCCGATCTCTTTCATGGCTAGGCTTCGACTCTTCTTTAGAACACTCTAAGTCTTGTCTACCACCAGAGAAAAGCGCGCGAGGAATATTGCTTTACCATTGGTCAGTTTACTCAACAGCCAATAGCAAAACAACATTCTCCCGCGTCAGTCCGTGCTTTTCATCAATAACCAATGACAAAATAGTAAACCTAACGACTGCACCTTTTAACGACGTAATTATCCAATATTCTGAAGTTTTGTTTATGCATAAAGTTATTTACTATTGTTATTTATACCTGAATTAACTTTCCCTTTACCATAAACTTACTTTACAAATCTATTCTACAAAAATCCCCTTTGTTCATATCCATACTTCGAAATGTTCCCACACTAAATCCTACTACATAACTCTTTAAACAATTATCTTCATATTAACCTTGAACGACACTCACTCTTCATTCATACTGCTAAAATACATTTATAGCATTTTACATACACAAAAAGACATAACAACACTTTATGAAAATACTAGAACAGTTCATGAAAACATTCAATTACTTTAGTGCACTCTAGTGGGCACAATCGAAACTAAAATCGCAGTCCCTCTATCCAATACTGTCCTCTATCGGCTGATACATAAACTACGTGCGCGTCCAGTCTCGCGTCACCATCTGTCACTATCCAGCTCTGAGACACATCTCCCACTTAACCGTTCGAAGACAGGATCGTTATACGGCGCTACACCTCAAACTGCCCCTACTCCATATAATTTATTTAAATGTGTATAATGCGCATATGTAGGTGTGTTTCACTGCTGATGAATGTAAATCACTATTAATAGAAAATAATTACTGGTAGCAAACACTAGTGCAAAAGACTATAGTAAAAATTGTTATCATATTTTTCGGTGTCAACGGGCATTATGAGTTTAAACTAACGTGTTCGACATACAGTAGGAGAAAGCATTTATGATGCATTGAACAAGCCAGCAACTAACCATTTTCTGTGAATAACTCGTCGGAATGCTGATCGATAACGTCGAAAACCCTCCCTTCCATTTTAAGGCATTTTCCAATTAGTGGCATGAAAATGACAGGGGTTTACGTATCGAAATACTGGAGTTTTTGACGAATTTATCCAGCCGCATTCTCGCGACGGGCCGGGAAAAGCTTAACTTGTCCTTGGGCAATGTACGGAACATTATAGACTCAATACTTCAAAGGTTACATGTTCCAAATCAATAAAGGCTAGGAAGTTCTCATGTACAGTGTATGCAGTTGACATGTTGACAAATACGTTTTCAAACCGTGAGTCTTTGAAACAAAGAAGGATTATTACTTTTCTTTACTTCAAAGTCTACATCGTAATACCAGTTGCTATCTGAGTCCATGTCCGAACCATGTGATTGTAAATTTAGGATGTTACGTTCAAGTCTGTTATCCATCGTCACCTCCCTGTGTAAGTCTTATTTTTGAAACTTTTCAGCATGACACACGCAGTGTGCCAAGTCTGAAGGGGAATGCTGTCTATTGCTTCATGCACAAGCCTTTCAGTGTCTGTTATCTTGAACGTTTTTTTTTTTTTCAAATAGCTTGTAACCTGTGCGCAAATGAATTCTATCGGATTATACTGACAATAATATGTGAGTAAATGCAAAACTGTGTAACCACATTCAAACGCAAGAAAGTCAAATTTGTACATTCTGTCTCGTGACTTTTGTAAATTAACGAGTCTGACTTACATTGTCCGGAATATTTTTATTTTTCAGCCGGAGCACAATATCCCCTTTCCCGGTGTTCGTACTTGGTCATTTCTCTGTAACAGCTGAATGCCGAGTGACACGGTAATCACAATGACCGACTTCGAAGCTAGGTATGGCAAGAATTGTTCAGTGAATAACTTCTTGAAAGTGACAGTTTTCACTTCCGAATAGTAGTCAATATTGTTTTTGTTAAAACTAAATACAAGTTTACTGCCAGGAACAAAATCTGAAGACGAGTCGGCCTTAGTTGCAGAGCGGTTCTAGGCGCTACAGTCTGGAACCGCGCGACCGCTACGGTCGCAGGTTCGAATCCTGCCTCGGGCATGGATGTGTGTGATGTCCTTAGGTTAGTTAGGTTTAAGTAGTTCTAAAGTCGGCCTTAGTGGCAGAGCGGTTCTAGGCGCAACAGTCTGGAACCGCGCGACCGCTACGGTCGCAGGTTCGAATCCTGCCTCGGGCATGGATGTGTGTGATGTCCTTAGGTTAGTTAGCTTTAAGTAGTTCTAAGTTCTAGGGGACTGATGACCTCAGAAGTTAAAGTCCTATAGTGTTCAGAGCCATTTGAACCATTTTCTGAAAACGGGTCAGCATGCAGGATAAGTATCCGAAAACCTTTTCCTAGGCGAACTATAAAACCGCCAATACCATCACTCATTTTCCAGCAGATATTCATGTAATAATTCTGATTCACGCGTGTTTCTTCAATATACACTGTAGAACTACCTCCTCCTCTTGTATCGTGCATCTTTATTACGGAAGTGTTTCGTGCTGCTTCTATTCACTTTCTGCAATTAAAAACTCTTTCCTTAACATGTCAAAACGAATGTATTTTAAAATTCATTACACTGACGAAGCGCTACCTTTGAAGCGAATTTGCTCAGGCACAATTGTAATTAGTTTTTGTGATGTTGGGTATTCCCTTTTTATTTACATTTCAAACACGGAGTGCTCTAAAACATCGTTGTCAAAACCATCTACTTGTATTACAGGTTGCTTGCGATTTCGAAGATTTTAAGGCGACACGAAAACATATTTTCCTGAGGTTTCTACAGCTCCGACACTTGTTTACTATTTTCTGTACAATTCTCTTGCCGACAAGCGCTTCTGCATTACGCTCTTGAGTCTTCAGAATGTCAAAAATAGAAGCATCGCTTTCACATTCACATTTGAAGAGGTTATAAAAGTGCAACATAAACTTCCTCGACTGCCTGTGATGCATCTATATCAACATGATTACTCTGCAGGTCATAATTAAGTGCCTGGTACAGCGTTCGTAGAATCACCTTCGAGCTATTTCTCTACCGTTTTCCTCTCGAACAGCGCGCAGAAAACGCGAACGCTTTTATCTTTCCCTGCGAGCTTTGATTTCCCTTATTTTGCGAGGTTTGTCCAGAAAGCAAGTTCCGATCGGTCGCGAAATGGAAACCACTGGGAAAATCCGGTAAAGCTTTGCACAGATGTGTTGGGCAGTGTCTCTAGTATGCCCGTCGATAGTGTCGCGTCGCTCTTTGCAGTTTAGAGTGAACAGTGGGCATGTGAAGATGTGTAGGGAATAGGGTCTCCCGCCAAGATGAGGGCCTGGTTAGAGATTTCGCCTGTGTCATGCAGCCCACATAACACAACTGTCGAGCAGTTCCTTCTTCATGCCAATTCTCGGCCACACACTGCAGGGGCAATGAAGATGCTCCTGCAGCAATTCCAATGAGAAGTGTTTGGTCACTCGCAGTAAGTCCGTAATTGGCTCCCTCTGAGTCTCATCTCTACTCACAAGAACCGCTGGCTATGAAGACAAAATTCTTCCACAGACAATGAACTGCAGACCAGAGCAGAAAACTGTCCGAAAGCACAGGCGGCTGCTTTCTGTGATGAGGATATTGGAAAGTTGACACAACACTACGACAACACCCGAAGTTAGAGCGGCGACTAAGTAGAGAAGTAGGTAGAAGATGTACCTAACTGTTGCAAATAAAACATTTCTGGTTTTCACTGTGATTTCCATTTCGCGACCGATCGGAACTTACGTTCTGGACAACCCTCGTATTATGATGAACTTTCTTGCCTATGTAGATGGGCACCAACACTTTCACATTCTGAGGAGAAATTTGGTGACTGAAGTTTCATGAGAAAATCCTACCGCAACGAAAGACGCCGTTGTTTTGATGATTGCCACCCCAATTCTCATATCATATCCC
The DNA here is from genome assembly GCF_023864275.1 of Schistocerca cancellata. Classification (NCBI taxonomy): domain Eukaryota; kingdom Metazoa; phylum Arthropoda; class Insecta; order Orthoptera; family Acrididae; genus Schistocerca; species Schistocerca cancellata. The sequence goes on from NC_064626.1 coordinate 1,210,881,116, forward strand.
CACGGATCTGTCCCCCATTTCGCGAAAATACAAAACGAGCTGCCCTTCTTTGAACTTTTTCGATCAGTTCTATCTGCTGTGGATCCCACACCTGACAGCAGTACTCCAGAAGAGGACGGAAAAGCATAGTGTAAGTAGTCTCTTTAGTAGACCTGTTGCATTTTCTAAGTGTTCTTTGGTTTGCTTTCCACACAACGTTATCAATGTGATAGTTGTATTTTAAATTATTTGTAATTGTAATGCCTAAGCGTTTAGTTGAATTTTCGGCCTTTAGAATCGCGTGTTTTATCCTGTAAACCGAATTTAGCGGATTTCTTTTAGTACTCAGGTGGATGACTTAAGACTGTTCTTGATAAAGAATGAACTGCCACTTTTCTCACCATACAGGTACCTTGTCTAAGTCGTTTTCTAATTTGTTTTAATCTCTGAAGACTTTATAAGACGGTAAATCACAGCATCATTTGCAAACAGTCCAAGAGGGCTGCTCAGATTGTCTCCTAAATCGTTTACTACATCAGTAATAGAGGAGCGCGCAGAACACTTCTTTTGCAAAGCCTAGGTATCACTACTATCGCTTCTGTTTTACTCAGTGATTTTTCGTCGACTACTACATACAGTGATCTTTCTGACAGGAAATCACTAAGCCAGTCGCACGTCTAAGACGATACTCCATAGGCACGCAGTATAATTAAAGTTGTCTGTGATTAGCTTCACGTTTCATGCTGTCACGTAACATTTTCATTTGTAAATCACGCTAAAATGTTTACAGATACACATTCACAGGTATACTGCTGAAGAAAGCAATATCGACATCTGAGTAAATAATTCGGTCGGTCTGTGAATGCAACTGCATTGTCGCAAAATACGGCAACAGCGCAGCATGTGTGAGAGAGATTCTTGCAGTCCAGCTTGGAACATGTAGCTAGCCGCTCGGATAGAGAATGAATCTTATTGGCTACTAGCAGTTAATGGTTGTGGGGTGCACAGAACGGTTGAAAACAGGGCCGCCTTCCAACATGACGCGAGTGCTACCATCATCTGTAATTCTGTATATGTGTACGTTGCTGTCCCATGATAGGATCACAGTGAAAAAAAACCCTCATATTTACATAAGTAGTGGTATTACTTTAGTGCACTCTAGTGGGCACAATCGAAACTAAAACCCAATCCCCAATTCAATACTGTCCTCTATCGGCTGATACATAAACTAAGTGCACGTCCAGTCTCGAGTCACCCTCTGTCACTATCCAGCTCTGAGACACATCTCCCACTTAACCGCCTACAAGGCAGGATCGCTATACGGCGCTACGCCTCAGCCTGGAGCGGTAAGGTGCTGCTACCGAAATACACACAGTCTAAGGCTAACAATAAAATTATTAAAAATTTCAGAAAAGAAGGATATCCTTTCCAGAGGCCCACAAATTTCAGATCACAAAACTTTACTCAATAAAAAAAGAGACAGCCAAAATAGATCTCTATTTAACTTATGCGTGTGTCCACACTTCAGGACATTTTCAGTAACTTATTTGAAATAGAAAGATTTAAATAGTGATCTGCGGTACAACAATTAAAGGCTGTCCAAATTTAGACACAATGATCAAATAACACAACCGAAACATAGGAAGTACAATAAAGGAAAAAGGCCCCTTTCCGCAGCTCAAGGGCAGCTAACACAAGACCGAAATATTCCTAATCTAAAACACAGAGCAGTAAATCTCATTGTAATATCATATTTTAGTATGGAAATAACTGTGTCAGATACTGTACTGTGTGTAGGAACCAAATACGTTATTCCTTGCATAAGAAAAGTGAACATTATCATTGTATTACGTCTGATTTTTATTATCACTGTTGTTGAATGTAATGTTAATCACTCCGATTTTGTTGCTCTGCTAAAGACGAAGTGAACTTATGTTGCCAATATAACGTGTAACAACTCGATAGTGTGAGCGAAAGTTGTATTCACAGATGAAATAAACAAGTGCTCATTTCTGGAGTTGGAGATAGGATCGCAGTGAAAAAAAAAACCTCTTATTTACATAATTAGTGGTAGTTTAGCAAGTGGAGCCTTTCATACCTTGATTCGTTCCAGACTTTGCAGACCACCCTCGTACATTATATGTACAGTGAAGTGGCTACAGCAGCCCCATCGCACTCGGTAAAAATGAAAAGAAGGCAGAATACAAATCCACCTTGGAGTGGCGCAGGTTATGAGGAGGCGGTGACCCCTTGCGACGGCAGGCGGCCCAGTCTTGTGATGCCTCCCGCTACCCCAATCCCTCGCTCTCTCCACACGACACCGCTCTCTCAGGGTCCGCAGAGCTCCACTCCTGCGCGGCAGACGTTCGCCGGAAGTCTTGCCTCGCCAAGTGTAAACAGAGCGAGAGAAAGTTTTCCCCCTCATCCAAAATAAGAACGAGATACGGAAAAAGCGAAAAAAAAGAAGGGGGTGGGGGAAAGACAAGTAAGGGTGGCTCGGGGGGGAGGTGGTCCTTTGCCCCATCCCCCTCTCCCCCGTCCCTTCACCTAACTCGCCGCCACCGACCGCAACCTCCGGACTGCCAGCGCCCCTAGCGGCGGCTTTCTCGTATTAATCCGCGTGCCGCCGTGTGCCTTTTCATAATGCCTCTTCCTTTGTTAATCGCAGATGAATGCGTATTGTTTCCTGCTCCTCATCGGAAGTATTTTTTTTTTTTTCCAGTCGCCAGGCGCTCGCTGCAATATTACCTTCCGCGCTTTACTTGCTGCTCCCCTCTTCACTGCGTTCCTGCTTTTTTATTCTGAGCGTCCATTACCCGACTCTCCCGCCGCACGGCCCGCGTCACTCAGAAGATAAAAAAAAAGTTAGGGTTGAGGGGGGGGGGAGTGGGGAGGCTGAGAGACACCGTTAACAGACAGGAAGAAGGGAGGAACTGGCGCAAAGCCCTTTATGTCGCTGGCAAATTGTCATCCTTGTATATGTATATGTGTATGAGTGTGTGTGTGTGTGTGTGTTACGACATGATTAAATTTCAGACAAAACACCTTTTATGTGCCATTAAGTTGCTGACAATGCAAAGGTGTCTATTCGCGTATGTACACACGCAGACAGGATCAACGAGTAGCTTTTCACTTGCATTGTTTCGCTGCCTTTGTTGTCGGACGCGTCCGCGGAAAGACAGCGACCGCCCCTGTAAAAAGAAAACAAAAATGAGTTGCAAAAAAGACGGGGAAGCCGAGAGAGAGAGAGAGAGAAAGAGAGAGCGAGAGAGATGGACTGACTGAGGGACGGAGAGCGAAACATGGGGCTTAACGAATATCACAAAAGCCAAGTAATAGCATTACACGCCTGTCTCGCGGAAATCCGTCGCTTCATTTTTATATTCGCTACAGTCGCAGCCTCTACTTTCCGGTGCGGGCGGAGGAGCGGAGGAATGTGTACCTACATCGGTAGCAGCCGGCAAATGGAAATTAAAAGAAAAAAAGTAAAGTAAAGAAAGAATGAAAAAAAGGAAGAAAGACGCGCTACTGCGTATTCATTGACGTTCTTACCATTTGAAACTCTGGAAACATTTCTCTCCGAGATTAAAAGAAAACCCTTTTCTGCACTCTGAGCCGGTGCTCACGCCACGTCCGCAGTAAACAGAAAGTCGCCGGCTAAATGCGCACTTAATTGTCTCTCTGCTAACGGCTTTCATGACGGCGGGAGAAAAACTGCTCAGTGGAAATTGTTCTCCATGGAGAGCTGCATGACTTTACACACACCTGGATTGGCGATGACTTTCCCTACGCGCGCGAAATCTTTCGCGGCACCGTGGAACCAAAGACGTGTGACGGCGCGTGTGCTGCGAATTTATTCGGAACTAGTAATAACTGTGGGGATTCCTGTCTCGTATTGAGCTAGAGATGACCACGCGTAACGTTCGCAAGCGCTAAATGGGTCGGATCCTACTTTGGGATTCCGCAGAAATTCTCTAACAGCCTGTAACCTCCAGATGTCAGAAACTCAGTCGGCACCAAACGTTGTACGTACACAATGTGACCAAGAGTATTTGGACACCTGTCAGGAAAAAAAAAAAAAAAAGAAAACTTAAAAGTTCGTGGCGCCCAATCCTGGAATTCAGTAAGGTGTTGGCCCACCCTCAGCCTTGATGACAGCTTCCACTCTCGCAGGCATACGTTCAATCAGGTGCTGGAACATCTCTTGTGGAATGACAGCCCATTCTTCATGGAGTGCTGCACTGAGGACAAGTATCCGTGCCTTTCGATGAGTCATGGCACGCAGTCGGCGTTCCAAAACATCCCAAAAGTATTCTATAGGATTCAGATCAGGACTCTGTGCAGGCCAGTCCATTAAAGGGGTGTTATATTCGTGTAACACCTCCGCCAACAGGCCGTGCATTATCAAAAGGTGCTCGATCGTGTTGAAAGATGCAGTCGCCATCCGCGAATAGCTCTTCAACAGTGGGAAGCAAGACGGTGCTTAAAACATTAATGTAGGCCTGTGCTGTGATAGTGTCACGCAGCCGCGCGTGATTAGCCGAGCGGTCTGCGGCGCTGCAGTCATGGACTGTGCGGCTGGTCCCGGCGGAGGTTCGAGTCCTCTCTCGGGCATGGGTGTGTGTGTTTGTCCTTAGGATAATTTAGGTTAAGTGGTGTGTAAGCTTAGGGGCTGATGACTTTAGCAGTTAAATCCCATAAGATTTTACACATATCTGAAGTGTCACGCAAAACAACAAGGGGTGCAAGGCCCCTCCATGAAAAAGACGACCACATCATAATATCACCACCTTCGAATCTTACTGTTGGCACTACACACGCTGGCAGATGACGTTCACCGAGCGTTCGCCATTCCCACATCCTGCCATCGGATCGCCACATTGTGTACCGTGATTCGTCACTCCACACAACGTTTTTCCACTGTTCTAATGTTTATGCTCCTGACACCAAGTGAGGCGTCGTTTGACATTTACCGGCGTGATGTGTGGCTTATGAGCAGCCTCTCGACCATGAAATCCTAGTTTTCTCACCTCCCACCTAACTGTCATAGTACTTGCAGTGGATTCTAATGCAGTTTCTAATTCCTGTGTGATGATCTGCCTATTACACATTAGGAACCCCTTCAACTGTCGGCAGTCTCTGTTAGTCACCGACGCGCGGGATTAGCCGAGCGGTCTAAGGCGCTGCAGTCATGGATTGTGCAGCTGGTCCTGGCGGAGGTTCCAGTCCTCCCTCGGGCATGGGTGTGTGTGTTTGTCCTTAGGATAATTTAGGTTAAGTAGTGTGTAAGCTTAGGGTCTGATGACCTTAGCAGTTGTGTTCCATAAGATTTAACACACATTTGAACATTTTTTTGTTAGTCACCAAACGAAGACGACCTGCACGCTTTTGTGCTGTACGTGTCCCTTCACGCTTCCACTTCACTATCATATCGGAAACAGTGAACCTAGGGATGTTTAGCAGTGCGGAAATGTCGCGTACAGACGTATGACACAAGTGACATCCAATCACTTGACTACATTCGAAATCCGCACTTTCCGCAGAGCGCCTCATTCTGCTCTCTTGCGATGTTTAATGACTACTGAGGTCGCTGATATGGAACATCTGGCAGTAGGTGGTAGCACAATGCACCTAATATGAAAAACGTATGTTTTTGGGGGTGTCCTGATACTTTTGATCATTTAGTGTAGGTAGTGTATCAACAAATACAGCGATTTAATTCTGGCTATCTGCTGTCGTCCAGTAGAACATGAGTAAACGGTAATTAAGCCCGCCCGGTTGTCGGTGCGGTCTAACGCACGGCTTTCCGAGCGGGAAGGAGCGCTTGGTCCCCGGCACGAATCCGCCCGGTGGATATGTGTCGAGGTCCGGTGAACCGGCCAGCCTGTGAATGGTTTTTAGGCGGTTTTCCATCTGCATCGGCGGATGCGGGCTGGTTCCCCTTATTCCGATTCAGTTACGCTATGTCAGCGATTGCTGCGCAAACAAGTTCTCCACGGACGCGTACACCACCATCACTCTACCAAGCAAACGTGAAACGTCCCCTTAGAAAAATTATACAAGACTGTGCTTAAACTGACACACAATATTTTTTAGCGCAACGCAATCTGACTTTCAGAAATCCCTACAAAGGAATGGCCCTGACTAACATTAACCTGTACCTTTCACAAATCACTTACCTCACCAAAAATCTTCGTTACTCGAACTACTGCAATACAGCGAGCGCCACTACTGCCAGCTAAATAAAAGATTCAAACTACTGAAGGCACTAACTACTGATGGGCATAGTTAGCAAATGAAAGATTTTAATAAAGAACAAAAATGTATTTACCTTAATAATCATAATATATATGCCGCCCAGTCTTACAAATTTCATGTCTCCGCCATTTCTCTCCCCACATCCACCACTGCTGGCGGCTCACCTCCAACTGCGCAACGCTACGCGCTGTTCACGTCCAGCTGCCCAATACTACAATGGCAGACAACAATGCAAACTAGCCACAGACTGCACACAGCACAGCCAGTGATTTTCATACAGAGCGCTACGTAACGTTGCCAATAAGAAAACATAAACAGCCTACTTACAAACGTAGAGGTTACACTCGTCTGGCGTGAGACGTTCCCTTGGGGGTCCACCGGGGGCAGAACCGCACAATAACCCTGGGTTCGGTGTGGGGCGGCGGAGGGGTGAAGTGGACTGCGGTAGTCGTCGTGGGGTTGTGGACCACTGCGGCTGCAGCGGGGACGGAGCCTCTCCGTCGGTTGTAGGTCTCCGGTAAACATACAATACAATACAAACGGTAATTAAAACTAACACCAGAATTACGGAACATAGAACAGGCGTATCTGTAAGTCTGAGAGTGATAGTTTTATAGATCTCACGTGGGTGACTTTATAGGTTCCTGGGGTAAGACGGAGCGAATGGCATCGTTGGCCGGGAGGCCACTATTCGGGGAAGTTCGGCCGCCAAGTGCAAGTCTTATTTCATTCGACGCCACATTGGCCGACTTACGCGCCAGTGATGAGAATGAAATGATGATGAGGACAACACAACACCCAGTCCCCGAGCGGAGAAAATCTCCATCCCGGCCGGGAATCGAAGCCGGGCACGCTTGCATGAGAGGCAAGCACGTTACCATCCAGCTAATCAGGCGGACAGTTCCTGGGTTGTGGAAACGGGACATGGTGGCTAGGCTTTGGGTTGTGACCCCTACTCACTTTGCCCCCACCCCTGGTTATCGTGCCAACTGTCCCGCGTTCAACCGCCACTGATGACAATTTGTTTTAAGTGCTTACGCTTGACACTGTTATAGTGGACAACATGGACATTTTCCTGACATGCAAAAGAAATTTTCGGTGTTTGTTGCAACATACTTATGACAGTCTCCTTTCGCTTCGTTCGTTGAAAGTAGCAAACCTATAGAGTATATTTATATAGATAAGTGTGGTGTTCTGTCGGACATGTGCGACAGAACAGACACCACTCGTAATGCAGCAGCTAGTGCATTTGTAGTTTCCCAGAATAAACATAAACAATCGGAACAGTGCAATAAAGAAACAACTGCGTCACACGTGGGGAAGTATTAACAGTCCCATATAACACCTTAAAACGCTGTTGTTGTTGTGGTCTTCAGTCCAGAGACTGGTTTGATGCAGCTCTCCATGCTGCTCTATCCTTTGCAAGCCTCTTCATCTCCGAGTAGCTGCTGGCCTACATCCTTCTCAATCTCCACAGTGTATTCATCTCTTGGTCTTCGTCTATGACTTTTACTCTCCACGCTTCTCTCCAATACTAAATTGGCTGTCCCTTGGTGCCTCAAACGTGTCCTACAACCGATTCCTTCTTCTAGTCAAGTTGTGCCACAAATTCCTCTTCTCCCCAGTTCTCTTCAGTACCGCCTCATTAGTTACGTGATTTGCCCATCTAATCTTCAGCGTTCTTCTGTAGCATCATGCATTGAAAGCCTATAATCTCTTCTTGTCGAAACTATTTATCGTCCATGTTCCACTTCCATACATAGCTAGACTCCGTACAAATACTTTCAGAAAGGACTTCTTGACACTTAAATCTATACACGATATTAAAAAATTTCTCTTAGTCAGAAACGGTTTCCTTCTCATAGCCAGTCTACATTTTATATTCTCTCTACTGCAACGATCAACAGCTATTTTGCTTCTCAGATAGCAAAACTCGTCTACTACTTTAAGTGTCTCATTTCCTTATCTAATGCCCACAGAATCACCCGATTTAATTCGACTACATTTCATTATCCTCATTTGGTTTTTGTTGATGTTCATCTCATATCCTCCTTTGAAGACACTGTCCATTCCACTCAACTGCTCTTCCAGGTCCTTTGCTGTCTCTGACTTAAGTACGATTTCGTCGTCAAACCTCAAAATTTTTATTTCTTCTGCATGTATTTTGACTCCTACTCCAAATTTTTCTTTTGTTTCCTTTACTTCTTGCTCAATATACAGGTTGAATCACATCGGGGATAGGTACAACCCCGTCTCACTCCCTTCTCAATCACTGCTTCCCTTTCGTGGCCCTCGACTCTTATAAGTGCCATTTGGTTTCTGTACAATTTGTTAACAGCATTTCGCTTCCTAATATAGTAAAAAAAATTGTCATCATTGGGGTGTAAACCCAGGACCTTTGGTAACGCTCTACTAACTTCCTCGCGAAAGCTACATATATTTGTTACAGTTATGCTTTTCATGTGCCCTGTAGTTTTGGTGTTGCTTTTAATTAACGTTTACGCCCGTTATGCTGGACGACAGCACATAGCACGAACTAAATCGCTATCGACATAAAACTTTTGGTACTGACCTGAGTGTCTGACGTCCAAGGTTTAGGTGCAGTCCAGCCGGGCGATTGACAACGGCAGAGCTCCACTCCTTCCTCTACAGTAAATCAATATAAGACTTCCCCATTCCTGTCACCACAGGAGATCAATATCACCAACGGTTATTAAAATAGTGACGTAACACCGGGTAGTCCCAGAGAAGAGTCAGTTACCGAAACGTCGGTTTTATTCAGCTACAGTTCAATTGCAATACGACCATACCCAGATAACTTTTATGTCAACCGATTATGGCCGCGGAAGGCAACGCAATTACATCAGCACCTTCTGTAGACAGAATCAGTATACGAAAGAGTCCGTAGGAAAGTTCCTGCTTCATCCTCATACAGTCACCACTTCTGAGAGACACTGAACTGCATTTAATTTAGCCAAATGAGGCGGTGCAAAAGCCAGACACAGGAGCTCTTATTCCATAGGATGGTGATTTAAATCCACCGCCGGACATTCAGATTTAGGTTCTTCGTAATTTCCCTTAAGGCGGAAGCTGGAGCGGTTCTCTTCGAAAACACACACACAATTTCCTTCGGCACCTTCCCCTTGTCTGCAATGACCTCGCCGTTGAAAGGACAAACTCTAATAGTCCTTCACTCCTTATAATTCCTTATACTGCGACTGCAGTTCTGCTGTGTGAAACTGTTGCTGTAGTTCGTGTACAGTTTATGAATTGCATTCCGTTTAAATGTTTGCTCTGTAGTAAAAGGACTGTTTATCAATTTTTATGCCCTGCAACTGTCAATTCTTTAAAGTTGTCTTTGAAATACGGTTTTATTTTTGTATTGATTAAATCTCTTTGCAAAATGAAGTAGTGAGAGACTGTGCGACATCCAATATTTGCTCATGAACCTTTGATATCGAAAAATCCCCTTAGAAAAAATTATGAATTACTGTGCTGATAAACCTCTTACGTGGATTAACAGGTCACGTCGCTCCTTGCGATAAATTTGTACCAAGCACTTGTGATGTGTGTGGCTTTTATGGTCATGTAACGGAGTAATGTGGTAAGTCTAGATTGCTTGCCATTAGATGTGCTAGGAATTGATTTGCTTCTGGGTAATACAATTTTATTTTTGTGAGGTGAGGTATACCACATGGAAAATGCCAGAGACACACCCGGACAAGTGACGCCGTAGTCGCATTGACAGAGCAAGTTAAGAAACTGAAGAAAATAAGTTGCAAAAGCAGCACATGCAGAGGATGGAGCAACATTTGTTGCAAAATACTCAATCAGGCTCGCGAAGCGATAGTGTAGAATGCAAGGGTACTGTCTTTTCCGCTGTGGCAGATTGTTCAGCGGCTAATTTGATACCTTCCTTCTCGTGTAAAATATCAGAGGATGTGAATGTTTTCATTGGTGACGTACGTGCTAGGGCTAGACTGTGTGGCTGGTCGGATGAAATGTGTTTGCAAATGGCGAGGTTACAGTTAGTAGGTGACGCAAAGACTTATGTGGCATACCACGAAGGGTTAAAGGTAGCTACTACGTTCTCAGAGTTGGCTGAGGGATTATTGCAAAGGTTTAGAAAACAAAACAGTCCCAGATTTTTTAGAGGAAAATTTGGGAGGATTATGCGAAAAATGGGTGAAACGGTAGAAGAATTTTCAGACAGAATTAGGAGAACGAATGCGCACACGTATGAGTTAACGCAAGATGCGAGTGCAAATGAAGTTCTGTTGAAAGGAGCAGAGAATAGAGCTTTAGACGCATTTTTGCGAGGGGTCTCGCCGGATTTTTCACGCCGGATACGGGTGGAAAATGCAAGTGACTTAGCAGCAGCATTGCGCATAAATCGAGCAAGGTAGAAGAATCATTTTACCCATTCGCCAAGTGTGCAAGTTATGTGGTTCGACAACATATTTCTGTCATGTGACGAACGTGCCGTCACCAGTGTCGTAAAGAATATATCAGACGTGTTTTCCTGTGGAGGAATCGGTTGACCTATGACCTAGCGATCAAATGTTTTCGGTTCCCATTGGAGAGGCACGTCCTTTCGTCTACTAATCGCACGGTTTTGCGGTGCGGTCGCAAAACACAGACACTAAACTTATTACAGTGAACAGAGACGTCAATGAACGAACGGACAGATCATAACTTTACGAAAATAAAGAACGTAAACTTTTCACTCGATGGAAGACTTGAACCAAGGACCTCTCGCTCCGCAGCTGCTCCCGCTAACCACGGGACCACAGCGCTCCTGTACGCAGATTGTCCTTGATGTTACATATCATGCACATAGACTACTCAGTTTGTATATTTTGCTTATTTTTTCATAGTTCCACACAACGTCTTCCTGTTTTCTTGAGTGATGTGTGTTCAGTTTTTCAAGGCCTATCCACTGTGCCAACTTATAACTAAATCTGAGGTGGGTGCGATGGGGAGTTTCCCTTGTTAGCAGCAGCATTGCGCATAGCTACACATTTGCAGGGAGTGGATAGCGCCACTAGAAGTTGCAATGACAAGAAAATTTTTTCGTCTTCCGAAGAGTGTTACCGTTGTGGAAAGCAAGGTCATTTTAAGGGACAATGTCGAGAACCGCAGTGTTTCAATTGTCAGAAAATAGGGCAGAAGGCACAGCAGTGTAAAGCCAAGAAACGGGTTAATGATACAGCATGTAAAAAACTGTTAAACGAAAAAGGAAGTGTTCCTGCTGTCAGGAGGCATTCCCAGTAAAAATTGGTACTCAGAGAGTGCACGAAGAGGCGGATTGTAGTTTGGTGGTTTGGATAAAAGATAAGTGGCGAAGAGCTTTAGTGGATACTGGAGCACATGTATCGGTTGTCAGTGTGGACCTCGCGGGCAAGAAAGGATTGGAAGCTCCGAGATACAGATTGCGCGCAGTAGGTGATAAAAAATTAGATGCACTAGGGGCAGCACTGCTCAAGTTTAAGATAGGGAACGTGTGGTTCCGGGAGCAAATGGAGGTGTTGTCAACTGTGGGACAGGGACTTTCTGATTAAAAATCACGCCAAAATTGACCTTTCACAACATACACAACATACTTGTTCTCAATGGGTACTGCCGTTGCAAATGTTTCAGAGTCGCAAGGTGCATCGACAGCTAAGGTGATACCAACTAAACTGTGTACAAGTGCATTAAAGATGATTTCATGCGACAAAGTACGAACAGGTACAGGGAAGTTGATCTGGGTACCGGTGGGTGTCGATGTGCCACAGTAGGTAGAGCCACTACCGAATAATGAGGTTTTAGACGAAAAGTATTGCTTTATTCGTAGGAGTGTATCACGGGTAACGGACATAAACGGGCAGTTTATGGTTCCGGTGAATTTAGATAACTTCGGGCGGTTTGATGTCGACCTGCCGAAGGGATTAGTAATAGCCACAGTAGGGTCAATGGATGAAGAGGACATCGATAGTTCGAGGCTAGACTATGATGTAAAGCAAACCGTCAGCACGTCTGCACTTCGTGACAAGGTAAATCATTTGAGAGGAAATGATCGTTCGGATATGGAAGCATTATTACTAAAGTATAAAGCATTGTTTGAAGCACAGGGTACGTTACCTGCTACACCGATAACACAGCATCGTATTCCGACAGGGAACCACGCTCCGGTTTATGGTAAGCCATACAGACTACCGAAACAATTACAACCAGTAGTAGAGCAATTAATAGAGCAACAACTGGAAGATGGGATAATCGAGCACAGTAATAGTTCTTGGTCTAGTAGCGTGGTCCAAGTTCCGAAGAAGACACCGGACGGGTCGAAAAGATTTCGCTTTTTTGCGATTACAGACATTTGAATGAACGGACAGTGGCGGACGTATATCCGATTCCGAATATCACAGAAACGTTAGACAACCTACGGCAGTGTAAATTTCTCTCCACTACGCTTCCCCAAACAAGAAAACTACGCTGTTTCTTGTCAGTGTTCAATTAGCGTGATGTTTGTACCGGACAGGGTGTGTTTTTTTTCTTTATTGTTATTTAAACATCTTACATAAGGTGAGCTGGCAGCAGCATACTACGCTGCTCTTCAGCCACAAGTTGTACAAAGAAAATACAAAGGAGACACAGAAGATACAGAACAAAGTGGGGGGCATAAAACAGTAGACGCAGAAACAAATAACACGAAGCCGTTCACACTCGACGAAAAAACACTAAAAACTGTCGGCACGGCGCACAAACACTGACGACTGAGACGGTACCGGTGAACAAAGAAGCGTGACGGCGAAGAACACCAAACCACAAACACGATGGCTCACACACGAGAAACTGATGGCGATGATCTCCAGCGCGCGTATGTCCACTCAACATGTGCGAGTCCAGGGACATGCCAAAGGGGAATAAGGGGGTGGAGGAGGGAGAAGGGAGAGCAAAGATGCCAAGGACAGAGGAGATGGTAGGAGGAATGAAGGTATGGGGGTAGGGGAAGCCCGGGGGAGGAGTGGGGAGAAAGGGAGGAGGGAGGGAAGGGGGAGAGAAGGGAGAGAGGGTGCCCTAAGGAAAAAACACAGGATGTGGAAGAGGAGGATAAAAGTTGATAGGAGGGGTAGATGGAGGGGAGGAAGGCATCATCAGGGAAGGGGAGCTGGCGGAAGCCACCGTGGGAGAGGATATGGAGAGTGGAGAGATGGAGAGCAGGTGGGACGTGGAAGTACAGATGCGACAGCAGATGGGGGCGGGAGAGGATGGGAGAGACAAGCGGGTTAGGAGGATCGAGTTTACGGGAGGTGTAGAGGATCCGTATCCTTTCAAGGAAAAGGAGGAGGTGGGGGAACGGAATGAGGTCGTACGGGATCCGTGTGGGAGAGGGGAGACGGATGCTATAGGCGAGGCGAAGAGCATGGCGTTCTAGGATCTGAAGGGATTTGTAAAAGGTAGGGGGAGCGGAGATCCAGGCAGGGTGGGCGTAGCAAAGGGTAGGGCGGATGAGGGATTTATAGGTATGGAGGATGGTGGAGGGGTCCAGACCCCATGTACGGCGGGAGTGTGCCTTGGCTTGGATTGTCTGGAGGTGGGGGGTCCAGGAGTGGCGACGGTCAAGGGTGATGTCAAGGTACTTAAGGGTGGGGGTGAGGGCGATAGGACGGCCATAGACGGTGACATAGAATTCGAGGAGGCGGAAGGAAGGGGTGGTTTTGCCTACTATGATCGCCTGAGGCAGGGTGTGTTTCAATAGCTGTATTACATGCGCCCATTCAGCTGAGGAATGGAAGCGAGCATTACTGCTTGAACATATGATCAGGAAGAATACGTTCCTGCAAATAAACTCTTTGTATTAAAGATGCATTACACAATGCATTAATACGTTAGTCTCTGCTTGAATTGTCTGTCATTTCTAAAACCTACGTATAAGCTCCTACCACACAAGACAACTGCCTTCGATCCACCAGACCAAAGAACTGACCTAGTTCACTGCTAGAGGGCACCTCGATACGTCACGTTATCGTGCAGTTCAATCCATAGGAGCATGATGACGTCACGTGTTTTTTCTCAGCTGCAAGTCTCCCCCATCGGTCTGGAGGGGGAATACTGGTCGGAAATGGAATCAGCCTGTTCTGCGCTGCTGAAGAGAGGGATGAGTCTACTTTATTTATTTATTTAACAATTCATTTAAGTACGGATCTCACCTAGTTTATTTACCACGCTGATTCAAAACACTCACACTGCCTGCGGTCTGAAATGGGAAAAATAATGTCAAAAAGGAATCAGCCTGTTCTTGGTTGCTGGAGAGAGGAACGAGTTTACTTTATTTGTTCCACAATTTATTTAGCCCTGGATTTCACCTAATTTATTTATTACGCTAATGCAAAACACTCATCCTTACACTCTCAGTTTACAGACCTGGAAACTACTAATAACGCATTACGCTGATGTGCAGAGACGCAAACAGTTCCTAAATTAGAAAAATAATCCACTACACACCAAATGTAAATTCAAACTACTCCTAGATCGCTGAAATAGGTGTATTCAAACACCCAAAAATAATTCAGTGCATAAACACTCAGTGCACAGGTTAGTGTACCTTATTTATTTTGCTCGGCACGCTGACTCAATTACCCATCCTAATTACTTAATTAATCATTGCGAAAAAGGTCGATATTGTGTTGATGTATGGTTATTGTGATCAAAATGCCCAACGGGCGCGTGCTATGTATGCTGCTCGGTATCCTGGACGGTATCATCCAAGTGCCCGGATAGTTACGTTATTAAAGGAAACAGCAAGTGTTCAGCCACATGTGAAATTTCAACCATGACCTTCAACAAATGATGATGCCCAAGTAGGTGTTTTAGCTGCTGTCGCGGCTAATCCGCACATCAGTAACAGACAAATTGCGCGAGAACATCGATTGCACCCATACCATATTTCTATGCACCAGGAATTGCATGGCGACGATTTCGATCGTCGTGTACAGTTGTGCCACTGGGCACAAGAGAAATTACGGGACGATGACAGATTTTATTTGCACGCGTTCTATTTAGCGACGAAGCGTCATTCACCAACAGCGGTAACGCAAACCGGCATAATATGCAGTATTGGGAAACGGAAAATCCACGATGGCTGCGACAAGTGGAACATCAGCGACCTTGGCGGGTTAATGTATGGTGCGGCATTATGGGAGGAAAGATAATTGGCCCCCCATTTTATCGATGTCCATCTAAATGGTGTAATGTATGCTGATTTCCTACGTAATGTTCTACCGATGTTACTACAAGATGTTTCACTGCATGACAGAATGGCGATGTACTTCCAACATGATGGGTGTCCGGCACATAGCTGGCGTGCGGTTGAAGCGGTACTGAATAGCATATTTCATGACAGGTGGATTGTTCGTCGAAGCACCATACATACCATGGCTCGCAGGTTCACTGGACGACTCTGGATTTCTTTCTGTGGGGAAAGTTCAAGGATATTTGCTATCGTGATCCATCGACAACGCCTGACAACATGCGTCAGCGCATTGTCAATGCATGTGCGAACGTCACGGAACGCGAACTACTCGGTGTTGAGAGGAATGTCGTTACACGTATTGCCAAATGCACTGAGGTTGACAAACATCATTTTGAGCATTTATTGCAGTAATGTGGTATTTACAGGTAATCACGCTGTAACAGCATGCGTTCTCAGAAATGATAAGTTCACAAAGGTAGATGTATCACATTGGAACAACCGAAATAAAATGTTCGAACGTACCTATGTTCTGTATTTTAATTTAAAAAACCTACCTGTAACCAACTGTTCGTCTAAAATTGTGAGCCATATGTTTGTGACTATTACAGCGCCATCTATTACAAAGCGAAAAAGTCGTTCAACTAAAACATTCATATTTCTTTACGTAGTAGACGAATATATAATAAAAAAGGGCGTTACTATTTAAGAAAACGCATTTGATATCCGTTTGACCTATGGCAGCCCCATCTAGCGGGCCGACCATAGCGCCATCTGGTTTCCCCCTTCAAACTAGACAAGTTTCGTTCTTTGTAGTTTTTTCGTTTGACGCTTATTTCATGAAATATTTGGCCCGATCACGATCAATGGACCACCCTGTATGTTTACAAATAAATGTTACGATTGCGGTTTCAGCTGAATGACATTCGACAGTGAGCGAAGTATTGGAAATACACCCTGCTGACGGCTTTGCTCTGGAAATAGAAATATCTTTACCATTCTTATGACTTGACATACGCCATTACAGTATTGCATGTCAAATCCATACCTTCCTTACGACTGGACAGGGTCATTTCCTTTTCACATGTCTGGACACATACACATCATGCTCAAGGCGAGAGCGAGGTGGCGCAGTGGTTAGCATACTAGTCTCGCATTCGGGAGGACGACGGTTCAATCCCTCGTCCGGCCACCCTGATTTAGGTTTCCCGTGATTTCTCTAAATCGCTGCAGGCAAATGCCGGGATGGTTCCTTTGAAAGGGCACTGACGACTTCCTTTCCTAATCTGATGACCTTACTGTTTGGTCTCTTCCCACAATAACAACCCCCAACCCTCAAGGCGAACCTATCACACATCCCCTACTACTATAGAGATACTTTCAGAAAAGTTTCCTTGTAACCTCCCCCTCACTTATCGACCTTAATGACAGTGAAAAATTAAACCGCGTGTACCTAATGGAAATTTGGGAAAAGCAATCGTCACCGAGGTTTATTTGTCGGTAAAGAGGGAGGAAAGGGTTACATCTAAATGGAAGGAAAAATGCTAATGAAACTGGTGGAAATTAATTTTGAAAAAGTAGTAAAGTTAATAAAGAAAGTAAATGTGCGGCCGTTACGTTAACAATCAGCTAGCGGTAATTAGATATTTGAGATTTGGGGGAAATTACGGTCGCCAGTCCTAAGGACAATTACTATAGTAACTGAAAAAGAATGATTATTACACATATAATTAGCACTAGAAGCGTGGCAACTGAAGGTTGACAAGTGCAGTGTGAAAACTGAAAGTTTGTCAGAAGTAATAAATTTCGCTACACTCTGACTTAATGTAGCAAAAGAATTAATAAAACCGGAAAATCGAAAGGTAATTTAGGGACTGAAGTTAATAGTGAGCTTTCTTTCTGAAGCACATCGAAATTCAGTAAAATACGGTTAGTCTTGGACTACCTCGACAGCCATTTCAAAAGCTACTTGAATCTACCCAATTTTGAAATAAGAGATTTAACTTTGAACTTGAATTAAATGATTCTGAACAATTAACAATAGTAAAATTTAGTACATACCAAGCAGAGCTGCAGTCACAGGTAAGCTAAAATATGGTAACAAAACTAGCACTCTTAATTTGTGCTTGTGTAATCTAAGTATTGTAGCCAGCTATGAATACTTTAACTGAACTTTGAAATTAAAGTAGTGAAATGGAATGATTGTATTTTAATGCTGGCGTCTGAATTTGAACGACACTCGGGTTCATTTCGGAAAAGGAAGGGACCCTGCTTGGCAATGCAATTGGGACAATGAGCAACAAAGGTTCATGCTACGTTGCTGTAATTTTGTGATGCAACAATTTTAAAAGTTGGAAACGCTGAGGTCTGCCATACAGTTCTAAAACTTTACGTGCTTCCAGTCTTCCTTGTTGGTTGATTGAAGGTTTGAAGCCGTCGATCGAGGATGTGGCGACAGTCACTCATTGTCGGCCGTCGCTGTTGCAGAAGCTGGATGTTGGCGCGCCTTCTTCTCGACACGGTCACCAGACGAAACGGGCTCTTGATGTGCGCCAGCTAATGCTTCCCGTCCGCGACACCGTGTCAGAAACTATCATCGCAAGTCGAGCGCAATTACATGCTGCCAAACCCCGAAACCGCGGCAACTCGCGGGAGCTTCACATAACACACCTGCTCCACTCGCTACTCCAGCCAGACTCTCTCTGCCCGCGCTCCACGCGACAGAGTTAACACTACCAAAGATCCTCAACCCTTTGGTTCTCCACACGACCTATCGATGTATCCGTTCGATAGCATAGTTTTCCCTAGGCCAGAAATACAAATAATATTCACAAAACAAACAAACATAAATGCATAAATATATATATACAAACAGTAAAACAATTACAATATATAAAGAGACAGAAATGTCATATCTTGAGGTAACAAAGCAAGGAAAAAAAAATTATAGTACAATAGATGGAAATAGGAGGATATACATTTCCGGCGCTACATCCTGACACTTAAATCTATTATCATTCATATAACTGATTTGCCTAGATGTGCAATGGTTCAGTCTTCTTCAGTGTGGATGCACAAGTACGTCCGACCTCCCATGGGAGTCTCAGAGTAGCGAGCATGGAGGATATAGACAGGCACTGCGAATAGGTGGCACTCTGTGGGGATTATGAGTAGGCCATGAGACACAGCGAGATAGTCCGCACAGTTGTCTGAACACTCTGTACCAAGTGGCATTGTCGTTAACGCACCTGCCCACTAAGCAGGCTATCCCAGGTTCGAACTCCGATCTCATTTTCACTCGTCGCTGCTGGTTCCACATAATGTCCCAATGCAGCTGACATCAGTAATGCCTTTCCTTTCTCTTCCTATCTCCCCCCCCCCCCCCACCTTGAATTTACATATGACTTAAATCTGCACTTGATGCTAACAAATTTCTCTTCTTCAGAAACGCTTTTCTTGCCTTTGTCAGTCTAAATTTTATGTCCTTCCTACTTCGTCCACCATCAGTTATTTTGCTGTCCAAGTAGCAAAACTCTTCTCCTACTTTAAGTGTCTCGTCAATTTCCTTAGCATCACCTGATTGAATTCGATTACATTCCATTTTCCTTGTTTTGCTTTTGTTGATGCTCATCTTATATCTTACATCCAGGAACCTGTCCAATCTGTTCAACTTGTTTTCCAAGTCCTTTGCTGTCTCTGAGAGAATTACAATGTCCTTGGCAAACCTCAGCGCTTTTATTTCTTCTTCCTCTCCCTCGGTAATATATACCAAGTCCTTTGCTGTCTCTGAGAGAATTATAATATCCTTGGCAAACCTCAGTACTATTATTTCTTCTTCCTCTCGCTCGGTAATATATATACAGGGTGGTCAGAAAATGTGTGAAATGCTTGTAGGGATGTTACAGGACAGGTTGTACTGAGACATAAATGTTAAGAAAGAAATTCGATACGTTGCTCCGTTTCCGAGTTATTTAGCATAGAATTTAGCCAATCGGGGCGTCGCGCGCTCGCATTCAATCTGCCCTCCAGGGGCGGTGTTGTCCAACAAGTGCTTTGTCTCGTTAGCTGAAACTGGAATTTACGCGCACGACGATCTGATTGGCTAACTTCAATGCTAAATAACTCGGAAACGGCGCAACGTATCGAATTTCTTTCTTAACAATTATGTCTCAGTACAACCTGCCCTGTAACATCCCTACAAGCATTTCACACATTTTCTGACCACCCTATATATACATAATTCCAATTCTAGAGAAAGCAGGAGCTGACAGGTGTGAATTTTATCGAACTATTAGTTTAATAAGTCATGGTTGCAAAATACTAACAGGAATTCCTTACAAAGGACTGGGAAAAGTGATAGAACGCGACCTCGGGGAAGATCAGTTTGGATTCCGAAGAAGTGTAGGAGCACAGAGTATTTCGCCTGTTTCATACGTGTTGCTGACCAGTTGGATGAGTGTTGTTTCGGTAGGTTCTCCAAGGTTATTAGTAGTTCTAACGGAATGTCGTGTACTCTCAGGGCCTTGTTTCGACTTAGGTCTTTCAGCTCTCTTTTCTCATCTTCATCTGCGCCCTCTTCCATTTCTATAATACTCGGCTCAATTATTTCTCCCTTGCACAGACCTCCATGTACTTCTTCCACCTTTCAGCTTTCCATTCATTGCTTAGGACTGGTTTTTCGTCTGAGCTCAGATGGTTCCCTTTTCTCCAAAGGATTCTTTAATTTGTGTGTAGGCTGTATCTGTCTTTCACTCATGGTATATATAATCCTAACATTTGTGGTCTATCAACTGTTGCTTGGCCATTTTGCTCTACCGGTCAATCTCATTTTTTTAGATGTTTGTATTCCTTTTCGGTTTTTTCGTTTACAGAATTTTTATGTTTTTTCCTTTCATCAGTTAAATTCAGTATCTTTTGTGTTACCCAAGGATTTCTTCTGGGCCTCGTCTTTTTGTCTATTTGATCCTCGGCTGCCTTTGCTATTTTATCTCTCAAAGCTATCCATTCTTCTTCTGCCACATACCTTTCCCTGTGAACCTCACACACGGAGCTTATGACGATTCAGTTTGCCGGATACATGAAATTTTGCCCCTTCGGAGAGACATATCTTCTCTAAAGAGTCATTATTTGTGTCAGTCTTGCCTAGCATATGCACTGCAAACAGTTCGCGCTGACGTTTGTCTGTAGGCTTTAATGGCTGAAGCATCTGCGCCTAGTAGGTACATAGCCGTAACCTCTTTTGCAAAACGTTCTGCACCTTTGATCGTCTCATTTCCAATACTCTGACCGCCGTACGCATCTATTTTGTCTGACTCTCTGCAAACGCCTGCTGTACGCTGTCCACATTGGCGACTGAAACAAATGTGGCACCCATCACCTTTTTTGTAGGATATTACCTTTTTCCATAAATAAGATTGTCAAGCCTGAATAGTTGGTCTTGATGGTGGTTGCCTTTCATACAATGTTCTCTTGGGTATAGGTCGTCGTCTGTTTGAACCGGGCTACACATGAAGTTTTCTCCTGTGACGTCCACATTTTACCAGGTTTGCAAGTTCAATTTTGCGTCAAAATTTCGTCACATGGAAGGTAACAAACATTTTGTGTTATCTTATCACATGTTTAAAACACTTTGTTAAGGGGACCACACTCTGCCTATCTAACCCATGTTAATTTAGGCAAGTTTTTGACCCGTTTCTGAAAAAAACTATTTGATGCAGGACCTTAATATTTTTCCTGTGTGTTACATGATGCTAATAGAGTCAACTGTACTAAAATAAACGTTATCCATTTTATAGTTTTTAAGATATACTTTTTTTAAATTTATCAACAAAAAATATTAAGTTTTTTCTGCAGAAAATATTTTTTGTGAACTTCCTAATGGTGGAATATTAATGAATGTAGTACCAGAGGTGGCTTTTTATGTTATGGAGAATCTCTGAAAATTTCATTCATTTATCTATGATAGTTTCTGATATAATGGGGCATATGTACTGAAAATTTTAGTTTTCGGGAAATTGACTTTAAAGAAAAAACTTTTGAAATTTGTTACTTACAGTTAATTAAAACAGCCCTGCTGCATATGATGGCCCTTCTTTGGCCTATAGCAGGTCTTCCAGCTTCTTTTTCACCTTCCTGGATATTTGTCGGCCCTTCTTTGGCCTATAGCAGGTCTTCCAGCTTCTTTTTCACCTTCCTGGATATTTGTCTTGCTTTCTTGGCCACATTACATACAGATCTGTCTGCATCGGCTATCCTCATTTTATCGAAATGTTGCAGCCCAGTGATCATATTTTCACCAGGATTAATTCCCAGCTTTTTCAGTACCCAACACTTTCCAATATTACCACAATTGAATGTAATAACAGCATGATGAACTCCTAGTTTCATTGTATGCATGCCTACAAATACAGTTTTAGGAAGGCGGTTCCAAATATGCTGTTGAAACATTCAAATGGTTCAAATGGCTATGAGCACTATGGGACTTAACTTCTGAGGTCATCAGTCCCCTAGAACTTAAAACTACTTAAACCTAACTAACCTAAGGACATCACACACATCCATGCCCGAGGCAGGATTCGAACCTGCGACCGTAAGGGTCGCGCGGTTCCAGACTGTAGCGCCTAGAACCGCTCGGCCACTACGGCTGGCTTGAAACATTCATTTGGGTTCTATGTCTACTCATGCAGATATTTCCTTAGAAGATCAGGATGAGCCGGCCGCTTGTGGCCGAGGGTCTGGAACCGCGCGACCGCTACGGTCGCAGGTTCGAATCCTGTCTCGGGCATGGATGTGTGTGAAGTCCTTAGGTTAGGTAGGTTTAAGTAGTTCTAAGTTTTAGGGGACTGATGACCTGAGATGTTAAGTCCCATAGTGCTCAGAGCCATGTGAACAATTTTTTTTTATCAGGATGATCCAAGTCTCTGAAAATAGGTTTAATTGCTGTAACAACAGCAAAAGGATGATAAATCTGGTGAGACTAAGATTCTCCAGTTAGCTGAGCCCTATTGTATTTGCACCACGAATTTTCTTCTGATGGACACGATCCATCACATGGCTTATCATCAGTAGAGGATTTATGGAAGAATATGGCCCAAACATCTCTCTTCATTACCTCCAGATTTTCTTTATTTCTCCTAATTGCCTGCCCATAGTATACCTACAAGTTTTCAGTTTTAGTTAACCGACCCTGACCGGCCAACAATTTTCCATCTTCTAATTATTTTTCCTCTCATATGAACAGTTAGTTTTCTCAGCCTTGTTCCCAAACGTTTTTGAACATGGCCTACACATTCTGTTTTGCTGATAATGGCATCTCCATATCGCTTACAGTTGACAGTGGGTGGGTTGACAGTGAGTGACAGAAAACTGAGCGTGGCACATAAACGCATGTGGTGGGAAAATGCTTTTTCAATGCTCGAAAAGCAAAATCCTTTTCAGAGTACTTAAATAAAACCTTAGTCAATATGGCGAAAATCGAAAATCGATTTTTTTTGCGACCTGAACCACGGTGTGGTCCCCTTAATATCTAGTACAGTTTTAAAGTTATGAAAGTCTTATGTTGTAAAGATAATTTAATGCCATTATTTGTAGAAGATAAATTTGACAGGGAAAATGGAGATTGTATCGTAGTATGAACCCCTTCGAGGCATAGCGCCGTATACCGATCCTGCCTTGGAGGCAGTTAAGTGGGAGATGTGTCTCAAAGCTGGATAGTGACAGATGGTGACGCGAGACTGGACGCACACGTAGTTTATGTATCAGCCGATAGAGGACAATACTGGATAGGGGGACTGTGATTTTAGTTTCGATTGTGCCCGCTAGAGTGCACTAAAGTAATAGAATGTTTTTCCTAAACTGTTCTAGTATTTTCATAAAGTGTTATTATGTCTTTTTGTGTAGGTAAAATGTTATAAATTTGATTTAGCAGTATGAATGATGCGTGAGTGTGGTTTAAGGTTAATATGAAGATAATTGTTTAACGAGTTATGTAGTAGGATTTAGTGTGAGAACATTTCGAAGAAGTATGGATATGGACAAAGGGGAATTTTGTAGAATAGATTTGTAAAGTAAGTGTATGGTAAAGGGAAAGTTAATTCAGGTATAAATAACAATAGTAAATAACTTTATGCATGAGCAAAATTTCAGCATATTAGATAATTACGTCGGTAAAAAGTGCAGTCGTTAGGTTTACTATTTTGCGATTGGTTATTGATGAAAAGCGCGGATTGATGCGGGAGAATCTTGTTTTGCTATTGGCTGTTGAGTATACTGACCAATGGTAAAGCAATATTCTTCTACTGGTAGAGAAGACAGAGTATTCTAGAGAAGGGTCAGAGTCTAGTCATGAAATAGATCGGACGTGTGTAGTAGTAGTTCCGATGGAAACGATAAGTTGCCGGATCCAGCAGTGTTTCACACATCAAAAGTGTTGGAAAGTGACTGCATAATTATTCCGATGTGTGTGTAGAAATTTCAGAATTTTTAAGTGAATTTTGTAACGAAAAAGACATATATTCCGTGTGGCGTATTGAACAGGTCGGTGGCTAAAAACTGTGACCGCATTTGGTAGCGACAGACTTAACATTTGGCCAGCATTCTCAATCAAAAACAATCAGTATTTTTGTAGCTATTACGTTTTCGGGAAATGCAACACCATAAACTTGCTAACGTGAGTGAAAAGGATTGTGAGTGACTGTGTTAAGACTAGCACGGGCTTGGCAGTGATATTCGTTCACCTAAGTTTCAGAATATATTAATTGAGGACAAAATTTGCAACCTTTCATTTGTGTGAAAACTTTCTCCCGAACGTGGATTAGTGACTTTAATTGCAGCCTGGTTCACGTCGAAGTACAGTAGGTTTCACTCGGTTTCGCTACTGGTGACATGCGGAGTAGGTGCAGGTCCGTCGTAAAGGGACGGAAGGAACCGCGCCGCCGCACCTTCCTCTCCCCAACTTACACACACAACGGGCCTTGGCGGGTGCTACGTCACTTCGCTGTTGACTGCTCTTTAGGGGAAGAGACGGAACCACCGCCATCCGAGTTGAAAGAATACGCAGCAGCTGAGAGCGTGGAGATGCCGACGGCCCCGCAGCGCCACAGCCGGCTGCCTTGCGTTGTCTGGTGGCGGTGCGGCAGCCCGCCGAAGCCCTCCAGGGCTGCCAGCGCCGGGGGTGGGAGGTGGCGGCGGCTGGTAAGGGGGAAGGTTGGCAGGCCTGGAGAGCGGCTGCCTCGAGTGTTTACTCTGGCTGCTCCGTGCCGCGCCGCGAAGCTCTCCGGCGCTCTCGGGCGACGGCTTCTAATTTGCTTGCCAGGTGAAATCCGCGCCAGCGCACACCGCCTCGCAGCGCCGTCTACCATCTGCAAGCAGCACTTCACACCTACAATCTAGGGCGTTCCGTCAAACAGCATTTTAATTATTATCTTATTCATTTCGGTTGGAGAACACCGCAGCGCTGTTTTCGTGAATTACACTGTAAGAAATACTGCAATCCTGCCACAAGCATTTTTAATGATTTTATTGAACCTTTACTAGTTTCAAGTTTGAGCCCATCGTCAGGTGGTTATCTTTTCAAATATATTCCCTCCTAGCGCCAACACTTACCAGCAGTCACCGTCCATGTCGTCCATGCTCGCTAAATTTGGACTGCTGCTGGAGGCCGAACGTAAATGTGCATCAACGCTGATGGTTGTTGATTCAGAGCCAATCGAGGCATATCAGTTATTTGAATACAAGGTGTCTGTTATTTTGGATATTATTTATATCGAAGGTGGAGGGAGGAGAAAGGAAAGGAAAGCAAAGGAACTGATGATATCAGCGGTGTGATGTCTGTTCTTTTAGACACGAGAAAATACTGTTTGGAAGTATCATTAAAAAGTGCAGACTGTATAAGTGAACCAATCGTAAAAGAGGTGCATGTTCCCTCCCGCACGTTGTTGAATGTGCCGTCCCCCTCCATGCTGTTACCTCCCTCCTGCGTTTTCGTGTTATGCGTCAGTGGGAAGAGGAGTGGCTGGCAGTCGGTGACAATAAGCTGCGTCTGGTCAAGGCTACCACGCGGCCATGGCGTACGTCCTACCAGTCATGCAGGCGGGATGAGGTTCTCCTCACTCGCCTCCGCATCGGGCACAGTCCCTTAACGCATGGTTTTTTACTCCGGCGGGAGGACCCCCCAATCTGCAGTTCTTGTGGCGTCCCGATTACTGTCCGCCACATTTTACTTGACTGTCTTTTGTTCTCAGACCAGAGGGCGGTGGTTTCTTTGCCACCGGATTTGCCCTCTATTTTACAAGATGACGCGACGACTGTAGTTAAGGTTTTGCGGTTTTGTGTCCTGTCCAATTTGTTGCCTCGGATTTTAGGGAGAGGGTTTTAATGTGCTGCTGGGTGACTGGCTCACCCAGGGTTTAGGTAAGAGGTCAGCCAGTCACGATTACCTCCTCGTTTCCCTTCGGTTTCTCTTTTCCTTGTGTTTCCTTTCCTTTTTAGTGTGTCCCTTCTCCTCTTGTTTTGCCTCTGTGTGTGAGGATTTGGAACTGCGTCAGGTCTGTGTCTTTCAGCCGTTCTCCTTGTTCGCTGTTTGTCTTAGTCCCTTCACTGCATGTGTTCCTGTTTTTATGCGTTTGGGCGCTGATGACCACGCTGTTTAGCGCCCGTAACCCTCAAACACACACACACACGTAAAAGAGGAATTAGAACTAGGTGTGCAACACCAAGATAATAACAAACGCCCGAGTACAGAAAAATTTCTCAAAGCAGAATAAATTGAAATGAAAGAGTCGTTGTGTACTCGTACATATTCTAACGTGTACATGAATTGGGAAAACTGGCCAAGGATTCCAATTTTCGGCGGTACTCCGAAAGGATACCGCCCTTCGATTGTGCCATTCCAGCACTAATCGAAGCGCTAGGGTTTCAGGTGCCAGCCAGCCAGCCAGCCGAGCAGCAGCGGTCCAGCCGGCAGCAGCAGCAGCAGCAGCGGTGCCGGCCAGCAGCGGCGGTCCAGCCGGCAGCAGCGGTCCAGCCAGCCAGCCCTCCAGCAGCAGCAGTCCAGCCAGCCAGCCAGCCAGCCCTCCAGCAGCAGCAGCAGCAGCAGCAGCGGCCCCGGCTCCGTCCGCGGCAGCAGCAGCAGCTGCGGCATTCCTGCCAGCCGTCGCCAGCGCCAGCGCCAGCGCCAGCAGCGTGGGACTCTGGTCTTCGTCCGTCTTCGTCTTCGTCTTCGTCTGTCTTCGTCTTCGTCTTCGTCCGTCATCGTCTGTCCCCACTTTTTTCCCTTCCTTTTCGTCCTGTGCTTTTTTGTTGATCCCTGCCGTCATGTCAGCCCCCATCACCACTGCCACTACTACCACCACTGCCACTGTGTACACGTCGCCCTCCGCCGCCACCACCACCATTACTTGGTGTGCCCAGT
Organism: Schistocerca cancellata; assembly: GCF_023864275.1. NCBI lineage: Eukaryota > Metazoa > Arthropoda > Insecta > Orthoptera > Acrididae > Schistocerca > Schistocerca cancellata. The sequence continues at coordinate 1,210,907,995 of NC_064626.1, forward strand.
CACACGCCCCCTTTCCATCCATCCTCTTCTCACTCTCCCTTCGCCCTCGCTCTTTGTCGCCCCCCAAAAAATGGCTCTGAGCAGTATGGGACTTAACTTCTAAGGTCATCAGTCCCCTAGAACTTAGAACTACTTAAACCTAACTAACCTAAGGACATCACACACATCCATGCCCTAGGCAGGATTCGAACCTGCGACCGTAGCGGCCGCGCGGTTCCAGACTGTAGCGCCTTTACCCGCTTGGCCACCGCGGCTGGCCTTTTATCGCCCCCTCTCCAGCTTCTTCCTCCCGCTCCTCTACCTCTGATCCTTCCCCCCACTCCCCCAGCCTGTCACTGCAGCTCCAGCTAGGGTGGTGGCCCGCCGGGCCTCTGCCCATGCCCAACTCTCCCCATCACCTTCGCCATCAATGCCACCGCCACCGCCGTCACCGTCGCCGTCACCGTCACCATCTCTGGCACCGACTGCTGCATCCACGCCGGGACCTGCCCCTTCCCGCCACCTCCCTATAGCTCCTGTCCCTCATGTCACCACCCACCCTTCTGCCGCCGTTAAATGCCCTAGTGGCACCACCACCTCCTCCGCTCCCAAAAAGGCCCCGCCCCGTCCTCCTTCCCCCCCCCCAGGATGCCATGGATGTCTTCCCGCCTGGCCCTGCTCCCTCAGCCTCCTCCTCCTCCTCCTCCTCCTCTTCCCCCCCCCTCTTTATACAAATACCTCCTCTCCCGTCCTGATCCTTCCCTTCTCGAGGCCCAGAATCTCTCCCTCCTCCTCCACCAACACTTCCCTGGTGCCCCCACCTCACTCCTCACTCCCAGGCGTAATTCTGTTCTCATCTGCTCCCCCAGCCCCACCCTCCACACAGACATCTCCCACCTCCCCATCACCCATTTTGGCCCCACTGCCTCCCTCACCCCTGCTCCTTCTCCATCTCCTACCCGCCAACCCCAACCCAAGCGTCGCCTGCCGACCCTCACCGCCGTGATCACTCGGCTCAGTCCGACGATCACAGAGGAGGAGGTGTTGGCAGCGCTCAAGGCGCATCCCACGCTGGAGGTGCGGGCGGACTACCGCATTTTCAACTCGGCTGGCCCCACCCGCCTTATGCGGGTTTTCTCCGAGGACGCCCCCTCCATTGACCGTCTCCTGAAGGACGGTGCCCTCCTCTTCAACCAGCGCTATAAGGTCGACCCCTCCCGTTCCCCTCCTCAATCCCTGCACTGCCAGAGGTGTCTGCGCTATAACGCACACCCAACAGCCGAGTGCCACGAGGCCCCCATCTGCCCACATTGTAGCAAGTGCACTTCCTCCAGCAGTGCCCTAACCTTCAATCCCCTCCCTCCTGTAATACCTGCAATCTCCCCCATCCCACCTACTCCCAAAAGTGTAAAGCCCGGCCCCCTCCGACCACTCCTGAACTCACCGTCCCTGTCCGTCCTCTGGACGCCCCCAACCCTCCTGGCAATTCCCTTCGTCCCCCCCCCCTCTGCTGACGACATCATCAGGTTCCTCACCATTGTCCTACAAAACGTCCACCCTTTCCAGCGCCCTCACACCCTCCAACAGGTCTCCCTCGCTGCCCGTTCCATTTTCCACGTAAAAATGTATGCCACCTACTCCAACAACAAGGCCCATTTCACCTTCTCCCGTCTTGACACCCTTGTCTAAATACCTGTCATGGCGCGACAGCACTGTATCCTTTTCAACAACATCCGCTCCCTTCCCGCCAACAAGAACCTCTTCCTGCACACCGTTGCCACCCACCGCGTGGATGCCTTCCTCCTCAATGAAACCTTCCTCCAACCCCACCACACCGTCCACATGTCGCCCTACCTCCTTCACCGCTCCGATAATCCCCTCCCGATTGCGCGTGGTGGAGTTGTCATTGGTCACCACCGCCAGATCCCAGTTCGGCTCCAACCTCTCCTTCCCGACCCCACCGAACACCTGATCCTTAGTCTCTTCTTCCCCGGCCTTACCATCACCTGCACCACCATCTATGTCCACCCCAACGCCCCTATGCCCTTCGACTTCCTCTCCCACATTGACAGTACCTTCTCCTCCTACGTGATCGCCGCCGACGTCAACATCCATAGTCGTTCCGCTGCCCAGTTATAGCGGTGGCATCAGTTCCTCTCCTCCCTTCAAGGCGACCTCATCCCCATCCCCCAGCACACCCATCCCGAATCCAACTCCACTCCTGATGTTATCCTTTCCTCCCCTAACCTCCTTGGCCGCATAACGGTGGATGTCCTGGAGACTATTGGTAGCGAGCATCTCCCTGTCCTCCCCACCATTTCAGACGATCGTCGCCCCCGCCCTGACCCTCGTAATGACCCTCCCCCAAAGTACGTCCATGACTATTCCTGTGCCAACTGGAATGCCTACCGGGATACCCTCTCCACCCAGGTCGATAGCCACCCCTTCACCTACCACCACCCTGACGATGTAACCCATGCTGCCTCCTTTCTCCAGCAGACCTTGTCTGAGGCCGTGGAGGCCCACGTCCCTACTGTCGCCATCCACCCCCACCATCCTACCTTACCCTCACAGGCCGTCCTCCTCCTCTGTGAATCCCGCCGTCTCTAACGTGCCTTCCTCCACACACATGACCCGGACACACTCCGACGACACCGGCAACTCCCGCGACACATTCGAAATTTGCTCGTGGCTAAAAAACCACGGAACTGGCGACATACATGCACCCGTTTAAATGCTGCCCTACCTATAAACTCGTCCAAGTTCTGGTCAGCCTTCCGTCGCCTTACTAGAACTAAACCCTCCCCCTACTATCCTCTTCTCCATGATGATCACTCCTTCCCTGACACCCTTAGTAAGGCCAATCACTTTGCCTCTTACCTCTCCGGTGTCGTTGCCATCCCCGATGATCCCAAGTTCGATTAGTCCCTCTTCCTGGATGTCCGCGATCGAACTGACACCTCTGTCCCTCCCCTCGCACCTGGTTGTACTTGTACATGGACAACATTGCACACACGGAACTCAATGCCCCTATCACTACACAGGATCTCATTGTTACACTCCGCACGAAACGCAACACCGCTCCTGGTCACGATTGTGTCACCTACCGCCACCTTCGTGAAGCTCCTGCCTCTTTCCTCTCCACCCTGGCCAGGCTCTACTATGTAGTACTGTCCACTGGCTACTACCCCGACCTGTGGAAAACCTCCCATATCCTGATGTTCCTTAAACCTGGTAAACCGCCGTCCGCCATCTCCTCCTACCATCCCATCAGCCTTACCTCAGTCTTCAGCAAGGTCATGGAATCAATCCTCACCTGACGCATCCACCAGCATCTCTGCCAGCACCGCCTCCTTCCTGTTACCCAGTGTGGCTTTCGGCCGTCCTTCTCTTCCGACGACCTACTCCTTCACCTCACTCATCTGCTTTTCGAACAGCTTAATTCCCGTCGCTCCACAATCTTCCACTCCCTGGACCTCGAACGTGCTTATAAATCGCATATGGCATTCCGGTCTCCTCTTCAAGCTCCAAACCTTCGCCCTTCCCATTAACTACGTCCGTCTGATCGGCTCCTTTCTCTCCCACCATCCATAACACGGATTCCTACACCTTTTTTCCCTCCGCCGGTGTGCCCCAAGGCTCCGTCCTCTCTCCACTTCTGTACATTTTATATATGGCGGACATGCCGCCGCCGTCATCCCCCGTCCACCTTCTCTAGTTTGCCGATAACACCGCCTTCCTTGCCCTTGCCACCACCCTGCAGCGCTCCCAATACCTTCTACATCGCATCTTGACCGGTCCACCGCTTGGTGCAACCAGTGGTTGCTCATGGTCAATCCCTCCAAAACCCAGGCGATCATTGTAGGCAAAACCACCCCTTCCTTCCGCCTCCTTGATTTCTATCTCACCATCTATGGCCGTCCTATCGCCCTCGGCCCCACCCTTACGTACCTTGGCGTCACCCTCGACCGTCGACTCTGCTGGACCCCCGATCTCCAGACAATCCAAGCCAAGGCACGCTCCTGACTCCGTCTCCTCAAGCTCCTTTCCGGCCGTACCTGGTGTCTGGACCCCTCCACCAAACTCCACACCTGTAAATCCCTCATCCGCCCTATCCTTGTTACGCCCATCCGGCCTGGATCTTCGCCCCCTCTACCTTTTATAAATCCCTTCAAATCCCTGAACGCCATGCTCTCCGCCTCGCCTATCGCATCCGTCTCCTCTGCCCCACGCGGATCCTGTACGATCTCATTCCGTTCCCCCACCTCCTCCTTTTCCTTGAAAGGATACAGATCCTGTACACCTCCTGCAAACTCGATCCTCCTCAACTGCTTGTCTCTCCCATCCTCTCCGCTGCCACGCCTGTCCCACCCAGTCTCCATCTCTCCACCCTCCTTACCCTCTCCCAAGGTGGCTTCCGCCAGCTCCCCCTCCCTGACGATGCCCTCCTCCCCTCCATCTACCCCTCCTACCAACTTTGATCCTCCCTCCCTCTTCCTGTGTTTGCTCCTTTGGGCACCTTCCCACCCTTCTCTCTCTCTTCCTTCCCTCCTCCATTTCTCCCCACTGCTCCCCCAGGCTTCGCCTCCCCTGTCCCTCTCCTCCTCCCCCCATCTCCTCAGCCATTGGCAGCCTTGTTCTCCCCTCCCCCACCTCCCCCTTCTTCCCCTCTTGGCAGGTCCCCGGACTCGCACACGCTCAGTGGAGATTCGCGCGCTGGAGATCATCGCCATCAGTGTCTCGTGTGTGCCGTCGTGTTTAGTGTTCAGTGTTCACCGTCACACTCCATTGTTCACCAGTGCCATCGACATCTTCAGTGTTTGTGCTTCGTGTCAACAGTTTGTAGTGTGGATTGTCATCGAGTGTGAACGGCTTCATTTTTTTCATGTTCCTGTGTCTACTGTTTTTTCCCCGCCGTTTTGTTCCAACCCATGTGTCTTCTCTGTTTTATCATTGTACTATCTTTGGCTGAAGAGCGGCGTATTGTGCTGCTGCCAGCCTACCTGTTATACTGGTATTAAAATCACAATAAAGAAAAAAAAACAAGGATTCCGTCTTGCTACAAGATATTGGGTGCATCAGCTGATATATTTGTTACCTAGCATACTAACCAACTTTAAATGCAGCTGAGTGAAATCTTTATCATAATAAAGTGAGAGATCACAGGAAATTAAAATTCCCACACACCCCCAGGAAAAAAAACAAATCTCAAAAAATGCGAAAATTACCAAACGCTTGTCCTAGTTGTGTATGCAATGAAAGTAATAACCAACATCATCGCCGACCGGAGTGGCCGAGCGGTTCTAGGCGATACAGTCTGGAATCGCGCGACCGCTGCCTCGGGCATGGATGTGTGTGATGTCCTTAGGATAGTTAGGTTTAGGGGACTGATGACCTCAGAAGTTAAGTCCCATAGTGCTCGGAGCCATTTGAACCAACATCATCCTGAACAAAATTCAACAATAAGCTGAAAACTCTCTCTAAGTAGATTAATTTGTCTTTCATAAAAAGAAAAAAAAGTAGAAAAAAAGGAAAAGAACACGAAGAATCAGAGGAGGAATATTAGTTTTAAAACTAGAAACACAGAAATAGATTGAAAGGAAATGAATAGGTCCTGTAGATATATAGACTGTGTTTGATAATGTAAAATGGGGAAGAATGTTTAAGATATTGAATAAAATACGAACAGATTTCTTTCACCAACAACTGATGTGGAGCTTTCGCCAAAACGAGACGGCTTTTATTGGTAGATGATTAACAGAATATGAAGCACAGTTTCGGAAGAGTGTCTCCAAGGATGTGCATTACCACCAATTATTTATAATCTGTACATAGATGAAGCACTTAAAGAGACAAGAAGGCAGGAATTTCTGGTCAGGTGACTGTAGGGTAATATAAACAGCAGCAGAAAATGGTATAACGGTAGTAAGAGTCGTTATGAATAGGAGTGTAGGGTAGAGAGTGCGTTACTGTGAACAGTTGAGTGATCAACAACGATAGCTCAGGTATACATTCCGGCGTCGCAAGCTGACGATCATTGTTATTTTTTTTTTTTTTTGGTCATCAGTCTACTGACTGGTTTGATGCGGCCCGCCACGAATTCCTTTCCTGTGCTAACCTCTTCATCTCAGAGTAGCACTTGCAACCTACGTCCTCAATTATTTGCTTGACGTATTCCAATCTCTGTCTTCCTCTACAGTTTTTGTCCTCTACAGCTCCCTCTAGTACCATGGAAGTCATTCCCTCATGTCTTAGCAGATGTCCTATCATCCAATCCCTTCTCCTTCTCAGTGTTTTCCACATATTCCTTTCCTCTCCGATTCTGCGTAGAACCTCCTCATCCCTTACCTTATCAGTCCACCTAATTTGCAACATTCGTCTATAGCACCACATCTCAAATGCTTCGATTCTCTTCTGTTCCGGTTTTTCCACAGTCCATGTTTCACTACCATACAGTGCTGTGCTCCAGACGTACATCCTCAGAAGTTTCTTCCTCAAATTAAGGCCGGTATTTGATATTAGTAGACTTCTCTTGGCCAGAAATGCCTTTTTTGCCATAGCGAGTCTGCTTTTGATGTCCTCCTTGCTCCGTCCGTCATTGGTTATTTTACTGCCTAGGTAGCAGAATTCCTTAACTTCATTGACTTCGTGACCATCAATCCTGATGTTAAGTTTCTCGCTGTTCTCATTTCTACTACTTCTCATTACCTTCGTCTTTCTCCGATTTACTCTCAAACCATACTGTGTACTCATTAGACTGTTCATTCCGTTCAGCAGATCATTTAATTCTTCTTCACTTTCACTCAGGATAGCAATGTCATCAGCGAATCGTATCATTGATATCCTTTCACCTTGTATTTTAATTCCACTCCTGAACCTTTCTTTTATTTCCATCATTGCTTCCTCGATGTACAGCTTGAAGAGTAGGGGCGAAAGACTACAGACTTGTCTTACACCCTTCTTAATACGAACACTTCGTTCTTGATCGTCCACTCTTATTATTCCCTCTTGGTTGTTGTACATATTGTATATGACCCGTCTCTCCCTATAGCTTACCCCTACTTTTTTCAGAATCTCGAACAGCTTGCACCATTTTATATTGTCGAACTCTTTTTCCAGGTCGACAAATCCTATGAAAGTGTCTTGATTTTTATTTAGTCTTGCTTCCATTATTAGCCGTAACGTCAGAATTGCCTCTCTCGTCCCTTTACTTTTCCTAAATCCAGACTGGTCGTCACCTAGCGCATTCTCAATTTTATTTTCCATTCTTCCGTATATTATGCTTGTAAGCAGCTTCGATGCATGAGCTGTTAAGCTGATTGTGCGATAATTCTCGCACTTATCAGCTCTTGCCGTCTTCGGGATTGTGTGGATGATGCTTTTCCGAAAGTCAGATGGTATATCACCAGACTCATATATTCTACCCACCAACGTGAATAGTCGTATTGTTGCCACTTCCCCCAATGATTTTAGAAATTCTGATGGAATGTTATCTATCCCTTCTGCCTTATTTGACCAATTAAATTCCGATTCTAATACTGTATCCCCTATCTCTTCTAAATCGACTCCTGTTTCATCTTCTATCACATGAGACAAATCTTCACCCTCATAGAGGCTTTCAATGTATTCTTTCCACCTATCTGCTCTCTCCTCTGCATTTAACAGTGGAATTCCCGTTGCACTCTTAACGTTACCACCGTTACTTTTAATGTCACTAAAGGTTGTTTTGACTTTCCTGTATGCTGAGTCTGTCCTTCCGACAATCATATCTTTTTCGATGTCTTCACATTTTTCCTGCAGTCATTTCGTCTTAGCTTCCCTGCACTTCCTATTTATTTCATTCCTCAGCGACTTGTATTTCTGTATTCCTGATTTTCCCGGAACGTGTTTGTACTTCCTCCTTTCATCAATCAACTCAAGTATTTCTTCTGTTACCCATGGTTTCTTCGCAGCTACCTTCTTTGTACCTATGTTTTCCTTCCCAACTTCTGTGATGGCCCTTTTTAGAGATGTCCATTCTTCTTTAACTGTACAGCCTACTGCGCTATTACTTATTGCTGTATCTATAGCGTTAGAGAACTTCAAACGTATCTCGTCATTCCTTAGTACTTCCGTATCCCACTTCTTTGCGTATTGATTCTTCCTGACTAATGTCTTGAACTTCAGCCTACTCTTCATCACTACTATATTGTGAGCTGAGTCTATATCTGCTCCTGGGTACGCCTTACAATCCAGTATCTGATTTCGGAATCTCTGTCTGACCATGATGTAATCTAATTGAAATCTTCCCGTATCTCTCGGCCTTTTCCAAGTATACCTCCTCCTCTTGTGATTCTTGAACAGGGTATTCGCTATTACTAGCTGAAACGTGTTGCAGAACTCAATTAGTCTTTCTCCTCTTTCATTCCTTGTCCCAAGTCCATATTCCCCTGTAAACTTTTCTTCTACCCCTTCCCCTACAACTGCATTCCAGTCGCCCATGACTATTAGATTTTCGTCCCCCATTACATACTGCATTACCCTTTCAATATCCTCATACACTTTCTCTATCTGTTCATCTTCAGCTTGCGACGTCAGCATGTATACCTGAACTATCGTTGTCGGTGTTGGTCTGCTGTCGATTCTGATTAGAACAACCTGGTCACTGAACTGTTCACAGTAACACACCCTCTGCCCCACCTTCCTATTCATAACGACTCCTACACCTGTTATACCATTTTCTGCTGCTGTTGATATTACCCGATACTCATCTGACCAAAAATCCTTGTCTTCCTCCCACTTCACTTCACTGACCCCTACTATATCTAGATTGAGCCTTTGCATTTCCCTTTTCAGATTTTCTAGTTTCCCTACCACGTTCAAGCTTCTGACATTCCACGTCCCGACTCGTAGAACGTTATCCTTTCGTTGATTATTCAATCTTTTTCTCAAGGTAACCTCCCCCTTGGCAGTCCCCTCCCGGAGATCCGAATGTGGGACTATTCCGGAATCTTTTGCCAATGGAGAGATGATCATGACACTTCTTCAATTACAGGCCACATGTCCTGTGGATGCACGTTACGTGTCTTTAATGCAGTGGTTTCCATTGCCTTCTGCATCCTCATGTCGTTGATCATTGCTGATTCTTCCGCCTTTAGGGGCAATTTCCCACCCCTTGGACAAGAGAGTGCCCTGAACCTCTATCCGCTCCTCCGCCCTCTTTGACAAGGCCGTTGGCAGAATGGGGGTGACTTCTTATGCCGGAAGTCTTCGGCCGCCAATGCTGATTATTTTATCAAAATTTTAGCAGTGGCAGGGATCGAACCCGGGACCGAAGACGTTTCGATTATGAATCAATGACGCTACTCCTAGACCACGGGTTCCTGACGATGATAGAGGAAGTATATGAGGATACTGAGAGGGTATTACAATATGTAAAGGAAGATGAAAATCTGATAGTCGTGGGGGACTGAAATGCAGTAGCAGGTGAAGGAGTAGAAGAAAAGGTTACAGGAGCATACGGCTTGGGAAAAGTAATGAGTGATGAGGAAGACTAATTGAGTAATAAGTGTCAGTTTGTAATATCTACATCTACATCCATACTCCGCAAGCCAGCTGATGGTGTGTGGCGGAGGGTACCTTGAGTACCTCTATCGGTTCTCCCTTCTATTCCAGTCTCGTATTGTTCGTGGAAAGAAGGATTGTCGGTATGCCTCTGTGTGGGCTCTAATCTCTCTGATTTTATCCTCACGGTCTCTTCGCGAGATATACGTTGGAGGGAGCAATATACTGCTTGACACTTCGGTGAAGGTATGTTCTCGAAACTGCAACAAAAGCCCGTACCGAGCTACTGAGCGTCTCTCCTGCAGAGTCTTCCACTGGAGTTTATCTATCATCTCCGTAACGCTTTCGCGATTACTAAATGATCCTATAACGAAGCGCGCTGCTCTCCTTTGGATCTTCTCTATCTCTTCTATCAACCCTATCTGGTAGGGATCCCACACTGCTGAGCAGTATTCAAGCAGTGGGCGAACAAGCGTACTGTAACCTACTTCCTTTGTTTTCGGATTGCATTTCCTTAGGATTCTTCCAATGACTCTCAGTCTGGCATCTGCTTTACCAACGAGCAACTTTATATGATCATTCCATTTTAAATCACTCCTAATGCGTACTCCCAGATAATTTACGGAATTAACCGCTTCCAGTTGCTGACCTGCTATTTTGTAGCTAAATGATAAGGGATCTATCTTTCTATGTATTCTCAGCACATTACACTTGTCTACATTGAGATTCAATTGCCATTCCCTGCACCATGCGTCAATTCGCTGCAGATCCTCCTGCATTTCAGTACAATTTTTCATTGTTACAACCTCTCGATATACCGCAAAAAGCCTCAGTGAACTTCCGATGTCATCCACAAGGTCATTTATGTATATTGTAATACCGACTGCTCTGTTCAAGAATCGCAAGAGGAGGAGGTATACTTGGAAAAGACCGGGTGATACCAGAAGATTTCAGTTAGATTACGTCTTGGTCAGCAGAGAATCCGAAATCAGATACTGGATTGTAAGGCATATCCAAAAGCAGATATAAACTCTGACCACAATTTAGTAGTGATAAAGAGTAGGCTCAAGCATAAGAAACTAGGCAGGAAGAAACAATGCGCAATGGAGGGGGATACCGAAGTACTGAGGAATGAAGATATACGCTTGAAGTTCTCCAAGTATATAGATACTGCGATAATGATTAGTTCACTAGAAGGTTCAATTGAAGAAGAACGGAGATACCTAAAAAGAGTAATCACAGAAGTACATAGGTACAAAGAAGGTAACTGCGAAGAATTCGTGGTCAACAGAAGAAATACTTCAGTTGATCGATGAAACAAGGAGGTGCAAAAACGTTGAGGGAAATTCAGAAATACGGAAGTGCTAAGCGCTGAGGAATGAAACAAACAGGAAGTGTAGGGAAGTGAAGATGAAATGGCTGCATGAAAAATGTGAAGAAATCGAAAAAGAAATGACTGTCGGAAGGAATGACTCAGCATACAGGAAAGGCAAAACTACCTTCGGTGATATTCAAAGCAAGGTTGGTAACATTAAGCGTGCAACGGGAATTCCAATGTTAAATGCAGAGGAGAGAGCGGATAGGTGGAAAGAATACATTGAAGGCCTTTATGAGGGGGAAGATTTGTCCGGCGTGATAGAAAAAGAAACAGGAGTCGATTTAGAAGAGATATGGGATTCAGTATTGAAACCAGAATTTGAAAGGTTTTTGGAGGTCTTAAGATCAAATAAGGCAGACGGGATAGATAATATTCTATCAGAATTTCTAAAATCCTTGGGGGAAGCGGCAACAAAATGACTAATCACGTTGGTGTGTAGAATGTATGAGTTTGGCGGTATACCATCTGACATTCGGAAAAGCATTATCCACACAATTCCGAAGACAGCAAGAGATGTCATGTGCGAGAATTATCTCACAATCAGCTTAACAACTCATGCATCCCAGTTGCTGACAAGAATGATATTCAGGAGAATGGAAAAGAAAATTTAGGTTGTGCTACATGAAGATCGATTTGGCTTCAGGAAAGATAAAGGCACCAGAGAGCCAATTCTGACGTTCCGGATGATAATGGAAGCAAGACTACAGAAAAATAAACACGTTCATAATACATGTCGAACTGGAAATGGCGTTTGACAGTGTAAAACGGTGTAAATGAGGGAAATGAGTGAGACAGGAGTAAGTTATAGGGAGAGACGGGCAATATATAATACCTACAAGAGCCAAGAGGGAATAATAAGAATGGACGATCAAGATCGAAGTGCTCGGATTAAAAAGGGTGTAAGACAATGATGTGACCTTTCGCCCCTATTCTTCAATCTGCACATCGAAGAACGAGTGATGAAAATAAAAGAAAGGTTCAGGAGTGGAATTAAAATTCAAGGTGAAAAGTCAATGATGAAATTCGCTGATGACACTACTATCACGAGTGAAAGTGGAGAAGAATTACATGATCTGTTGAATGACATGAGCTGTCTAATGAGTGTAGAAGAAGGACTGAGATAGAAGGTAGACGAAAATAATGAGAAATAGCAGAAATGTGAACAAGAGAAACTTAACATCAGGATTGATGGTTACGATGTAGATGAAGTTAAGGAATTCTACTACCTATGCATCAAAACAAGCAATGGCGGAAGGACCAAGAAGGACATCAAAATCAGACTAGAAATGGGGAAAAAAGGCAATCCTGGCCAAGAGAAGTCTACTAACATCAAACATAGGCCTTAATTTGAGGAAGAAATTTCTGATAATGTACCTCTGGAGCACAGCACTGTATGGTAGTGAATCGTGGACTGCGGGAAAACCTGAACGTAAGGGAATCGAAGCATTTGAGATTTGGTGCTACAGATGAATGTTGAAAATCAGGTGGACTGATAAGGTAAGGAATGTAGAGGTTCAGTGCAGAATAGGAGAGGAAAGAAATATGTGGAAAACACGGATCAGCAGAAGGGACAGGAAGATAGGAGATCTGTTAAGACATGAGTGAATGAATTCCATGGTACTAGAGGGAGCTGTAGAGGGCAAAAACTGTAGAGGGAGACAGAGATTGGTATATATCCACAAAGAATTGAAGACGTAGGTTGCAAGTGCTGCACTGGAATGAAGATGTCAGCACAGGAGGGGAAACTATGGTGGGCAGAATCAAATCAGTGAGAAGACTGATGACTAAAAAAAAAAAAAAAAAGAAATCTTGGTTGTGAGGCAACTGCAAACATTTTCAACGCACTGGCCTTATCTTACAATGGGATAAATGTATTAACAGTTATGACAAATATTTTTGAAATAATAAAAAGTTTACTTACTTTTCCAATTTGTCTCATTTTCGTTTGACTGGTCCTTATGAATCCGGTAAAACGCAAAATTATTTCATGTTGTAAGAGGTCCATGAATAAGGAATTTATTGGTAGCGCACTCGAGCAGATGTAATTTCGATGGATTGCTCTCGCGCTGCCTGCAGTATGTATGCTACAATAGAATCTCAGACCAGCGAGCAGTGTTGGCTGCAGTAAGAGCAGAGGCAGTAGCAGTAAGTAGCAGCCAGCAGTCTGGTGTATGGAGTTGGCTGGGCCGGTCGTGCGGAGCGATGGCGGTGCCTGAGCGATGTAGTATAAGGTAAAAGCAGCCTCGCGCATATGTAGTTTATTATACGAAAATTTGTACTATTGCAAATGTTTTTAAAAATCTTTTAATAATAACCTTTTTTATAAAATTAACTCTTTGAGAATCATTCATCTGAATTTAAAGAATTTACTAATTTCTGCAATCCATGGTCATCCCGATTAAGGGGCTCCGTAACGCCCTATACTTGCAATGTTAAAATAACGCTTATAAATTACATCTTTCCTCACAAAGTATTTGAGGTAGGAAGTTGAACTTTTTACAGATTATTTATTGGAATATGGGCTACAATTTAACACAGGGATTTTACAAAATTTTAGTTCAGTTATTAAAGACGATTTTTTTCAATTGTAATGAAAATTCACAACATTTTTTTGCAATTTTTTATTTATATATTCAAAAATATACAGTTTTTTCGAAAAAGGCTGTCTTAAATTGTGCAGAAGGTACTATGTAACATTTACTGAAAGTTTGAAACAAATATGTTTGGAAGATCCTTAGAAAACATGTAATTAGTATGAGAAAATAAAAGTTTTGGGAATCGAGCGCCAAAGATTTGATTAACTTTTTAGTGCATTCCAGGTTCATAGGATGGATTATCTTCATCCTCTGCAAACTCCTCCTCCAGCTTCCTCTTGTTCCTCCTCCTGTTTACACTTGCTTGTATTTCTAGACTCTTTACAGCCCTGTCTGCAGCCCGAAGGCGTTCCTTGTCTAAAGCAAGCATCGCTCGTACCATGTTAGAATGTTATTATTTACAGTAATAACATATACCTTTGGCTTTCCAACATTTCTCCTTTTCTTAAAAGCCTTCAGAGGATTTCTAATAACTTTACTTTTACTCATTACTATACTTCAACAAAACAGAGACTCAAGAAACGTAATTAATTACGAAGATTTTCGAGATAACGACAGAGTAAATAAAAATGAAACAATCGACAATCACACCAGCGATATATATTGAACCATCACAGGTTAGCCACAACACATACTTTATCTCACATCACTAAAATGTACCTGATGAACACGGACGTTAATAATAACACCATTTGACAGCAGTTTAACAGCGCCACAGTGGGTCACGCCCATGTAGAACACATTTCAAAAAAAATTTAAAAATAGTTGTAGTCTTCGGAATTGAATAAATTATATATCTATTAAAAGGTAATAGTCTGCAGATTCAGAAAACGCAAAAAAAGTAAAAATTGAACTTTTCATGATTTTGAGTCTTTCCGGAGCCCCTTAACGTAAGGAAAAATCAGTTGTTTCTTTTTATACATTACAAATCTAGCGGCCAGCATTGCACTGGGCTGCGCCAGAAAAATTTCTTACAGGAGCAGATATATACGCGTTATCTGGCGACTTCATTGAGGTAAGAATTTTCAATTTATTCAGAATGATCTTTCAGGGCCATGACGCAGCACTGCTAACGTCCAAATTTGCCAGTTTATATTCACAGTCAGTTAATTAGTGAAAGGTTATATATGAGTCACATATTTTATTGGGAGGTTAGTCACGTTATTATTGCGAGGTTACGGAGTAATAAACTGTTGGGAGGTTACACAAAATGTCAATGTTATAAATATTTTTTCTGCTGGGAGGTTACAATGTGCTTGAGTGTAATGTCCCGAAATGTTCTGTGTCCACGCCAGCACTAATCGCGATGATCACTAGTCCATAAGACTGCTGGAAAACCTCCGTGCGCGCTCGAATCTCTCTAATTTTACATTCGTAATCTCCTCGGGAGGTATAAGTAGGGGGAAGCAATATATTCGATACCTCATCCAGAAACGCACCCTCTCGAAACCTGGACAGCAAGCTACACCGCGATGCAGAGCACCTATCTTGCAGAGTCTGCCACTTGAGTTTGCTAAACATCTCCGTATCGCTATCACGGTTACCAAATAACCCTGTGACGAAACGCGCCGCTCTTCTTTGGATCTTCTCTATCTCCTCCGTCAACCCGATCTGGTACGGATCCCACACTGATGAGCAATACTCAAGTATAGGTCGAACGAGTGTTTTGTAAGCCACCTCCTTTGTTGATGGACTACATTTTCTAAGGACTCTCCCAATGAATCTCAACCTAGTACCCGCCTTACCAACAATTAATTTTATATGATCGTTCCACTTCAAATCGTTCCGCACGCATACTCCCAGATATTTTACAGAAGTAACTGCTACCAGTGTTTGTTCCGCTATCATATAATCATACAATAAAGGATCCTTCTTTCTATGTATTCGCAATACGTTACATTTGTCTATGTTAAGGGTCAGTTGCCACTCCCTGCACCAAGTGCCTATCCGCTGCAGATTTTCCTACATTTCGCTACAATTTTCTAATGCTGCAACTTCTCTGTATACTACAGCATCATCCGCGAAAAGCCGCATGGACCTTCCGACACTATCTACTAGGTCATTTATATATATTGTGGAAAGCAATGGTCCTATAACACTCCACTGTGGCACGCCAGAGGTTACTTTAACGTCTGTAGACGTCTCTCCATTGAGAACAACATGCTATGTTCTGTTTGCTAAAAACTCTTCAATCCAGCCACACAGCTGTTCTGATAGTCCGTAGGCTCTTACTTTGTTTATCAGGCGACAGCGCGGAACTGTATCGAACGCCTTCCGGAAGTCAAGAAAAATAGCATCTACCTGGGAGCCTGTATCTAATATTTTCTGGGTCTCATGAACAAATAAAGCAAGCTGGGTCTCACACGATCGCTGTTTCCGGAATCACGTTGATTCCTACAGATTAGATTCTGGGTTTCCAGAAACGACATGATACGTGAGCAAAAAACATGTTCTAAAATTCTACAACAGATCGACGTCAGAGATATAGGTCTTTCCGCAAAGAACAATGTTTCATAAACCTTTGTACGGGATACGGCAGAGAACACGTTGATCTTCTGTGAGTCTCTTTCCTTTTGCAATGGTAAATATGGATTTTATCGAGCCCCATATGCGAACATTGTGTCTGTTGATCTTTCCACTAAGGTGGAACTTCGCTTCATCGCTAAAAATTAATGGTTCAAATGGCTCTGAGCACCATGGGACTCAACATCTATGGTCATCAGTCCCCTAGAACTTAGAACTACTTAAACCTAACTAACCTAAGGACAGCACACAACACCCAGCCATCACGAGGCAGAGAAAATCCCTGACCCCGCCGGGAATCGAACCCGGGAACCCGGGCGTGGGAAGCGAGAACGCTACCGCACGACCACGAGATGCGGGCGCTAAAAGTTACTCGCTGTGGAAATGCGTCATCCTCCGTCTTTTCTAGCACATAACCACAAAATCGGAGACGCTTCTCTTTGTCACTGCGGTTGAGAGGCTGCACAAGTTGTAATCGGTAGGGCTTGTACGGCAAACGCTGTCTCAGAACTTTCCATACAGTTGGTTGGCTCTATTGGTAGACTTTCTAGGTCTGCGCACAGAACTTTCTTGAATCCGTCGGACATCATCCTCTGACACACGCGGTCAGCCTGTGCTTTTTCCTGTTTAAATTGCTTAAACCAACGGCTAAACTTTTCCGAGATGGTGGTTGAATATCGAATTTGGTACGAAATGCCCTCTGCCCTAAAATCTGCGACTCGCTTTTCGTGAACTCAGGAACGCAGAAAACCTTGTGCTCCACAGTCGCCATGTAACTGACAACTGACAGTGAATCTCAATGACGGCCCTATTGTCGCGCGAACCCTACCGGCCGTTTCTGAAACCGTCACCGCCCGCCCGCCGCCACTCGCCAAACACTTTGAAACTTCCTCTTTTCACTGGTATAAAGCTTGTTCATATTGGGTTTCTACTTGAATACATACGAGTTTCTGAAAATGGGTCCTTCATTTATAATAATACTCTATTGTGTTGTGGTTTTTCTTCACTCCAGTCTAGCAAATTAAACTAGTTATTCCTGTTGGGATGCTACTAGAATGAATCACAAATTGGATACCGTTGATGATTTATTCCCTACAGGGGTATGAATCTGCCAGACAATCGCCTTAAGCTCACATTCTTTTCAGAAGATATTTCTGGAGATTTCCATTTCCCTCATACATCCCTAGCACTCTGCCAATCAAACACACGTCTCTGCTTTTTGGGGCGAAATGTGCCCCGACGCTTCCCTTGAGAAGATTCCTCGGAAGTCAGCTCACGACCATTGTTGGTATCCCTGCACATCTCTCGTCACTAAAAGGAACTGTCTTCGCCTTGCTCTGCCCCCGATGCTCTTCGATCGGGTACGCTATTCTGAAATTCCTTTCAGGCCACCAGAGTGCTGACTCCTGCCTGCATTACAGGGATTCTGCGGCCTCCAGCGCTGTAAACCGCCACCTCCTTGCTCTGTTCTCTCTCAGGGCAGTAAATGTCTCACCCCTCAGAACACGACAACTCTCTTCCCAGCCCGTCTTTAGCTGACAGCGGCTTCTGAGAAATGCATTGCCCACGTCGCCATTTATGTCAGCTCTAATTAACTACCAGCAGAAATTGTTAGCCAGTGACGCTAGCCTGTATCAGCCAATGAAATGACTAATAATCCAAATGCGCATTGTAAACAGTGACGTAATAGAAACGTTGAAAGTTCTCTATAAATAATAAACATAAGGCTCGCGTACTCTATTTTGAATAGCGAAAATAAGGCTCACGTACTCTATTTTGAATAATGAGAGCTGTGCAGAAGTAATAACGAATCGTAATAGAAAATTGGACTGTCGTAATGGTAAGGCAAAGCTGCATTGTAATAATAATTAACAGTCGTAATAAAAAGGTAAATATTTCATACTGCAAAAGCTAACAAGTCTGACTGCAAGAAGTTTGAACATTATAAGCTGCGCACACGTTGGAAGAGAAGGACAAGACTGCTTGCTTGGACCAGAGGGTTGGCGCTACCGAAACGAGGAAGGTGGAGGACTATTGGAGTTCTGTCAAAGAAATGGCTTGCTGGTTGGGTACTCTTGGTACAGGAAAAGAGAGAGCCACAAGATTACCTGATACAGTCAAGACTTAAAGAGAAAGTCGATAGCTGACTACTTCTTGTACGATAGTGAGATGAATAGGACCATCATTGACATTAAGGTAATACCATCAGGGGCCCTGGATAGCGACCACCGTTTGCTGATAATGAACCTGAGAGGGACTAAGGATAATAAAGGAAAGGCGTATAAGGGTATGGAAGCTGAAGGAGGAAGAAAGCAGGCTACAGTACCTACAAGTAATAAAGTAAAGCATCCAAAAGGATGAACCAAAAACGGTACAAGATGAACGGGATAGATTCAAGGGAACATCAGTAAGTGCGGCGGAAGCAATATGTGGGAGGACAAGCAACAAAAAGAGATGGAAAGAAACACCCTGGTGGAAAGATAAAACAAAGGATATAGTACAGAAGAAGAATAGAGCCTTTAGGCTATGGTTCCAGAAGACAACAGTAGAAGCAAGAGAAGAGTATCAGGCAAGCAAGAATGAAACAAAAAGAGTGGTGGCGGAGGAAAGAAGGAAGTTGATGGAACAGTGGACCAGAATGATGGAGAAGGATAGTGAAGGTTCAAGAAAAGTGTTATATGGGATGATTAAAAGAAAGAGGAAGAACGATACGACAGATTATGCTTGAATGGTGAACAAAAGTGGACAATATGTAGAGAATAAGGAGGAACTCGAGAATATGTGGAAGGAGTGTTTTGAAGAACACCTGAACCCGAATGGAGACCTGGATGAGGAGGAAGAAGCCGAGGAGAAAAAAGGGGATGAACAGCAAACAGAAGAAGACCGTACATGGGGAGAAGTGGAAGAGGGATTGGGAAAGATGAAGGAAGGGAAGTCACCAGGTCTCGATGAGCTAAGTTTAGAGATGGCGAGAGCAGCAGGAGAGGTGGGGATACAATGGCTATATCGAGTAATGAAAATTGTGTGGAGACAGAAGATGATCCCAGAAGACTGGAAGAGGTGAATGATTGTCTCTATGTTTAAGAAGGGAAGTAGAAAAGAGGCCTAGAACTATCGGGGGATAACATTGATGAGTCATTGTGCAAAGATTTTTTACGAAAATTTTGGAAACACGATTTGGGCAAAATTAGAAGGAAGAATGAGAAAAGAGCAACATGGCTTCAGGACAGGAAGGTCAACAGTGGATCTAATTTTTGCTATAAGACAACTGCAGGAACAGCACTATGAATATGGAATAGATCTACTAATGACCTTCCTGGACATGATGATAGTGTGTGTAGAAGTAAAGCATGGAAAGCCCTGGAGAACAGAGGAGTTTCAAAACAGCTTATTTGGAGGATAAGGGAAATGTACCATGGAATTGTGAGCTGTGTGAAAGTGGGAGCAAAACAGATGGATAGAACATAGGAGTGGCTTGAGGCAGGGAAGTGCACTTTCACCATTACTCTTCATTGCAGTGATGGATGATATAATGAGTACAGTAGCATAAGTAATTGGTGAAAGGAAGATGAAAGCTATGGTGTTTGCAGATTATCTGATGATCTGGGGGGATAAGGAGGAGGAAGTACAAGAGCAGTTGGACGAATGGAAACGAACAGTACAAGAATATGGGATGAAATTTTGCATGACTTAGAGTGAGATGATTATGACAACAAGAAAGAAGGGAAGAGGAACAACGGGAATAACAATTGGTGGGGAAAGATCGAGGAGAGTGGTGAGTTTCAAGTACCTAGGAAGCCTGATACAGGAAGATGGAAAAACGACAGAGAAATAAACGAGTGGGGGAGAAAAGCAGAAGCATTTCGGATAAGTGTCAGTAGCCTGATATAAATGTCGTGTGACTAGGGCCTCCCGTCGGGTAGACTGTTCGCCAGGTGCAAGTCTTTCGATTTGATGCCACTTCGGCGACTTTCACGTCGATGGGGATGAAATGATGATGATTAGGACAACACAACACCCAGTCCCTGAGCGAAGAAAATCTCCGACACAGTCGGGAATCGAACCAGGGCCCTTAGGATTGACATTCTATCGCGCTGACCACTCAGCTACCGGTGGCGGACAGAAGCCCGATATGGAGCAAAGATGTACCTCAAATCAGTAAAAAGGTTATATACCAGTCATATTATGTCCCGATCCTGACATCTGCATCAGAAACCTGGCTTACGAAAGGAAGAGAGAAAAGCAAAGTACAAGCTAGTGAGATGAAATTCTTGAGAAACAGTATTGGAGTGACAAAGATAGACAGGTTAAGAAATGAGATGATCAGAGATTTAATGAAAGTGGAACCATTACAGGAGGAGACAGAAAATTCAAGGCTGAGATGGTATGGACATGTTAAGAGAATGGAAGAGAAGAGGATACCCATGAGGATACACGAGATGAAACTGGAAGGAAAGAGACCAAGAGGAAGACCGAGAGACAGATGGCTGAAAGTAGAGGAAAGCGTCCAGAAGAAAGGAGAAGACTGGACCAAGGTGAAGACGGAGAGATGGTGGCAAGACAGAAGACAATGGAAAGACCTATGTTCCAGACAGACCCGGCTAGAGGCAGGAAACTGTCCAAGATGAAGATGAAGATGATGATGATGATGATAAGCTGCCTGAATAATGAACTTTGACATAAAACTTACCATGATTAGTTTTGCAAATCTGATCACAAAAAATGTCTCTGAATGTCATATGTTGGCGCTGATTGAATAAACAAAAACTAAAAACAACAAAATATTTAACCCTTACCCCTATTCTGCGCAAATCTGGATAACGCGTTATAGTACTGCTCTGTCTTGCGCGCCACTATGCTAAAGCTGCAAATTACTGTATCTACACGGATACACTCGTGAGGTGCAATGAGTTCTCTGTTAGTTGCACATCGAAGTACTTTCCGAACACTCTTGGTTCCTTTTCCATTAAAAAAATGGTCAGTTAAAAATTGTAAGAAAAAGGTAGGTAAAAAACGATATATGGGCATAAATGACAACACTAAGAGTTTTTTTGTATAATGTGAAAAAGTCCTTATGGATGATTTAAAATTTAATGAAATTGGAAATTTGTGGTAGGTCTTACGGGACCAAACTGCTGAGGTCATCGGTCCCTAAGTTTACACACTACTTAACCTAACTTAAACTAACTTACTCTAAGGGCGACACATACACCGCTGCCCGAGGGAGGACTCGAACCAGCGACGGGGGGAGCCGCGCGGTCCACGACAAGACGCTTCACACCGAGCGGCTCAAATTTAATGAACGTCTTAACATAGAAATAATACACTTTAATATTTTTCAAATCTCGAAACTCTCAATACTCAATCAAGTTATGGCGCAGCAATAGTGAAAAAAAGGTAACATCATTATAATATTTACCTCTGACTTTCCACTTCTGGTATACACTTAGTGCCATTAAACTTCCTCTTTCACAGATCAGTTTCCTATACAGTCTTGATATAATCATGTTCATTAAACACACTGATAAACTGAGTACATTTGAAACATAACATTACATTGCTTCCTCACTCCAGCACATCTTAACGTTATCTGACCCTGCACCCCCACGCACACCAAAGATAATAACCTAACTGCTGTGATACAGCTTTACAACATCGCTGCTCGCTCACAATCGATTCAGATATCAAAATTATACATGACACCTATCAACGTAAATCGAAAAGCATTTATTGAATATTAAATGTATGGCAGCAAAATCTTACCACCTTACACATTTATTTGCAAATTTTCACATTAAGATTATTTGATCTGCAATTTCATTAACATGTTGATGTACAAAAGATGAAAGCAGAGAACATTTCTAATTTACTACAATTCATCAGTTTCTTCGTAAGAATAATTATGAAATCTATTATGACAGGAGATCACAGAAACATGGCTTATTTTTGTAGTTATTTAATGAGAGGGACGTTTAAGTTTCACATGACAATATACCAATAAGCTTGCAGTATGATATTTAAAAAAAAATGGCTCTGAGAACTATGGGACTTAACATCTTAGGTCATCAGTCCCCTAGAACTTAGAACTACTTAAACCTAAGTAACCTAAGGAGGTCACACACATCCATGCCCGAGGCAAGATTCGAACCTGCGACCGTAGCAGCCCCGCAGTTCCGGACTGCAGCGCCTAGAACCGCACGGCCACGGCGGCCGGCTATGATATTTAACTCCAAAACAGTGACACTCAAGAATTGCTCCAAAAAATTGAAAAGTACAAAATAAGGAAAAAGAAAGAAAGTGAGGGAGAGAGAGAGAGAGAGAGAGAGAGAGAGAGAGAGAGAGAGAGAGAATCGCCATAATCCTTGATGATGGATATTCAGGCGTTGAACATATCGTTGTCGTTCGATGTCACCTAAATTACTCTGAAACAGAAAAAACGGCCATCGAGCGATACAATACAATTGCTTCATGTTGTTGTTGTTGTGGTCTTCAGTCCTGAGACTGGTTTGATGCAGCTCTCCATGCTACTCTATCCTGTGCAAGCTTCTTCATCTCCCGGTACCTACTGCAACCTACATCCTTCTGAATCTGCTTAGTGTATTCATCTCTTGGTCTCCCGCTACGATTTTTACCCTCCACGCTGCCCTCCAATACTAAATTGGTGATGCCTTGATGCCTCAGAACATGTCCTACCAACCGATCTCTTCTTCTGGTCAAGTTGTGCCACAAACTTCTCTTCTCCCCAATCCTATTCAATACTTCCTCATTAGTTACGTGATCTACCCATCTAATCTTCAGCATTCTTCTGTAGCACCACATTTCGAAAGCTTCTATTCTCTTCTTGTCCAAACTATTTACCGTCCATGTTTCACTTCCATACAAATACTTTCAGAAATGACTTCCTGACACTTAAATCTATACTCAATGTTAACAAATTTCTCTTCTTCAGAAACGCTTTCCTTGCCATTGCCAGTCTACATTTTATATCCTCTCTACTTCGACCATCATCAGTTATTTTGCTCCCCAAATAGCAAAACTCCTTTACTACTTTAAGTGTCTCATTTCCTAATCTAATACCCTCAACACCACCCGACTTAATTCGACTACATTCCATTATCCTCGTTTTGCTTTAGTTGATGTTCATCTTATATCCTCCCTTCAAGACATCATCCATTCTGTTCAACTGCTCTTCCAAGTCCTTTGCTGTCTCTGACAGAATTACAATGTCATCGGCGAACCTCAAAGTTTTTATTTCTTCTCCATGGATTTTAATACCTACTCCGAATTTTTCTTTTGTCTCCTTCACTGCTTGCTCAATATACAGATTGAATAACATCGGGGAGAGGCTACAACCCTGTCTTACTCCCGTCCCAACCACTGCTTCCCTTTCATGTCCCTCGACTCTAATAACTGTCATCTGGTTTCTATACAAATTGTAAATAGCCTTTCGCTCCCTGTATTTTACCCCTGCCACCTTCAGAATTTGAAAGAGAGTATTCCAGTCAACATTGTCAAAAGCTTTCTCGAAGTCTACAAATGCTAGAAACGTAGGTTTGCCTTTCCTTAACCTTTCTTCTAAGATAAGTCGTAAGGTCAGTATTGCCTCACGTGTTCCAGTATTTCTACGGAATCCAAACTGATCTTCCCCGAGGTCGGCTTCTACTAGTTTTTCCATTCGTCTGTAAAGAATTCGTGTTAGTATTTTGCAGCTGTGGCTTATTAAACTGATTTTTCGGTAATTTTCACATCTGTCCACACCTGCTTTCTTTGGGATTGGAATTATTAAATTCTTCTTGAAGTCTGAGGGTATTTCGCCTGTTTCATACATCTTGCTCACCAGATGGTAGAGTTTTGTCAGGACTGGCTCTCCCAAAGCCGCCAGTAGTTCCAATGGAATGTTGTCTACTCCGGGGGGCTTGTTTCGACTCAGGTCTTTCAGTGCTCTGTCAAACTCTTCACGCAGTATCGTATCTCCCATTTCATCTTCATCTACATCCTCTTCCATTTCTATAATATTGTCGTCAAGAACATCGTCCTTGTATAGACCCTCTATATACTCCTTCCACCTTTCTGCTTTCCCTTCTTTGCTTAGAACTGGGTTTCCATCTGAGCTCTTGATGTTCATACAAGTGGTTCTCTTATCTCCAAAGGTCTCTTTAATTTTCCTGTAGGCAGTATTGCTTCATCAACTGCATATAAGAAAATGAGTACAAATGCACATCTGGAGTTAATTACACAAACGGAAATCGCTACAGTTAATTTCTTTCATTCCTTCCTAACGGAGAATTTTCTGACCCATGTTCATGTGAGCTTTTTGTAATATTTGTATGTCAAGAATAAATCACTAAAGATTGTGGCGCATGTATTTATACACCTCGATACACCTCGTATTCGCACAAACCATCACAAGATGATAGCTAGATGGCCACTGTACACACGATAGCTACCGTGACACGAAAGTGACCGAGCGACATCGCTTAGTGAGCTGCTGCATTGCTGCTGTCCACATGTGAATTTATGCAACAGCACTTACGGGATAATGCGTTCTTTAAAATCTTGTTTCGTGAATCGTTGCCTGCGTTGAATTATTCAGAAGCAGTCTTTTATTACGGCAGACTTCTCTGTGGTTTTCCGCTGCTGAAAATTTAAATACGGGACTCCAGTACCTCTGGTATGCTCGACGCAGCAAAACTCGAAAAAGAAGACCCACTGTAAAGATAACAATAGCGGCGCCGCGATTTGGAGGGCTTCCAGCGGCCTGGCCCGACACTAACTCCGCCGTCGCGGGATTATTCTCCGGATGCCACCTTTTTTGCTCGTCGTCTCGTTCCGGAGGGCAGACAAATAAATTCGCTTAACGGGTACATTGAACGTCTGCACGCAGAAATAAGCTGCGTCGCCTGCATTTCTGTTGACAGCGTGAGATAATACAGACGCTGCTACTAGGAAGATTCTGACGGGTTCTACATCCATTTCTACGCTCTTCAAGCCATCTTATCTTGTGTCGACGTGAGTGCTCCCGTTAATACCGCCATTCCATCTTTAACACCTCATCATTTAAACTCTTTATTAATTTTTTTTAGATTAAAAGGAAGGAAGGAAGATGGGGTTTAATGTCTAGTCGACATGGAGGTCATAAAAGACGGAGCAAAAGCTCAGATTATGTCAAGGGTGCGGAAGGAAGTCAGCTGTGCCCTTTCAAAGGAACCATCCCTGCATTTGCTGGAGCGATTTAGGAAAAACTAAATGTGGATGACCGGACGCTGTTTTGAACCGTCGACCTCCCGAATGCAAGTCCAGTGTGCTAACGACTGCCCACCTCTCTTGACTTGTTTTGAAATACAAAACCAGCCTGAAATCAGATAGTGGCCGGACCTATTGGGGGGATAATCGGCTTCACCAGGGAGATATTATAACGTTTTTCATACTGATATTGACTGAATTACAGGCATCAAATGGTTCAAATGGCTCTGAGCACTATAGGACTTAACATCTGTGGTCATCAGTCCCCTAGAACTTAGAACTACTTAAACCTAACTAACCTAAGGACATCACACATCCATGCCCGAGGCAGGATTCGAACCTGCGACCGTAGCAGTCGCGCGGTTCCGGACTGAGCGCCTAGAACCGCGAGACCACAATTACAGGCATCATTGTAGTCAATGTCACTGTTAAGTTTGCAATAAAGACAGAAGTATATTCTTTTCATATACGTAACTAGAAACCCTTTACCGCCAATCCTTTAAACACTCGAACAGCCTTTTCAAAGCAGCTTCAAAAGTCAGATTAGTTGACAAATGAGCTAACGTCTTAAATATTTGACGTTAAGCACGTAAAAGCCTTATGGCTGAAGATACTAAATCCTAATTACGTTTGTTGTATTAGTTTAGGATTATTCACCAACAGACTAATGAAGCAGATTAGAAAAGGTTTGAAATTATGTTTAAAGTTTGTTGAAAGTCACTAAGTACTCTCATTATCAAACACTGGATGAGTATGCTCTGGGTATTTCGTGCTTCGTTTTAAGTAAAGCTAGCTTTTCACGCATCCCAATATTTATGACGTCGTATTGTAAGTGGGCTGTTTATGTTTTCTTATTGGCAACGTTACGTAGCGCTCTGTATGAAAATCACTGGCTGTGCTGCGTGCAGTCTGTGGCTAGTTTGTATTGTTGTCTGCCATTGTAGTGTTGGGCAGCGGCAGCTGAATGTGAACAGCGCGTAGCGTTGCGCAGTTGGAGGTGAGCCGCCAGCAGTTGTGGATGTGGGAAATGAGATGGCGGATTTTTGAGTACAGAATGGATATGGTGAACTGCTATGTATATTATGCTTTTTCAACACTATTAAGATAAATACATTGTTTGTTCTCTACAAAAATCTTTCATTTGCTAACTATGCCTATCAGTAGTTAGAGAGGAGGGGAGGAGGAGATTAGTGTTTAACGTCCCGTCGACAACGAGGTCATTAGAGACGGAGCGCAAGCTCGGGTGAGGGAAGGATGGGGAAGGAAATCGGCCGTGCCCTTTCAAAGGAACCATCCCGGCATTTGCCTCAAGCGATTTAGGGAAATCACGGAAAACCTAAATCAGGATGGCTGGAGACGGGATTGAACCGTCGTCCTCCCGAATGCGAGTCCAGTGTGCTAACCACTGCGCCACAGTAGTTAGTGCCTTCAGTAGTTTGAATCTTTTATTTAGCTGGCAGTAGTGGCGCTCGCTGTATTGCAGTAGTTCCAGTAACGAAGATTTTTGTGAGGTAAGTGATTTGTGAAAGGTATAGGTTAATGTTAGTCAGGGCCATTCTTTTGTAGGGATTTTTGAAAGTCAGATTGCGTTGCGCTAAATAATATTGTGTGTCAGGTTAAGCACAGTCTTGTATAATTTTTCTAAGGGGACGTTTCAGTATCTCCTAAAATGAGTATCGTAGAACGACATAAATTTGGAGCTACGTTCAGTGATCTATGTTGGTACTGACTGCAGCCTGTTTTGCGAATAGGCCTACATTTAGTAGCAAAGAAGAAATAAATTAAAACGTCATGTCGTGTCTGATTCTGTTGTTTTGTTGCGTGAACAGCCAAAAATATAATAGGCGATAGACTATTTTCTTTCACGGTTTTGTGGGGGATACCAGCTAGAAAAAAATTTAGTAAGGGTTTGTAATGACGTCGACCGTTTGTTACACGTCAATAAGTGCTGTCATTCTCAAAAACTGAATGAATATAATCGGAATATTATCCTGAAGTTTCCAACTGCAGAAGCTAGTTTTCGACGCATCTCAACGTTTACGACGTCGTATCTCCTAAATTACGGGTTATAGAGTGATGTACACTACCGGTCATTAAAATTCCTACAGCACGAAGATCTCGTACTACAGACGCGAAATTTAGCCGACAGGAAGGACATGCTGTGATATGCAAATGATAAGCTTTTCAGAGCATTCACACAAGGTTGGCGCCGATGGCGACACCTTCAACGTGCTGACATAAGGGGAGTTTCCAACCGATTTCTCATACACAAACAGCAGTTAACCGGCGTTGCCTGGTGAAAAGTTGTTGTGATGCCTCGTGTGAGGAGGAGAAATGCATACCATCACGTTTCCGACTTTGATAAAGTTCGGATTGTAGCCTATCGCGATTGCGGTTTATCGTATCGCGATATTGCTGCTCGCGTTGGTCGAGATCCAATGACTGTTAGCAGAATATGGAATCGGTGGGTTCAGGAGGGTAGT
Source organism: Schistocerca cancellata (assembly GCF_023864275.1). Lineage (NCBI taxonomy): Eukaryota > Metazoa > Arthropoda > Insecta > Orthoptera > Acrididae > Schistocerca > Schistocerca cancellata. Next base: position 1,210,935,738 of record NC_064626.1, read on the forward strand.
ACGGAACGCCGTGCTGGATCCCAACGGCCCCGTATCACTAGCAGTCGAGATGACAGGCATCTTATCCGCATTGCTGTAACGGATCGTGCAGCCACGTCTCGATCCCTGAGTCAACAGATGGGGACGTTTGCAAGACAACAACCATCTGCACGAACAGTTCGACGACGTTTGCAGCAGCATGGACTATCAGCTCGGAGACCATGGCTGCGGTTACCCTTGAGGCTGCATCCCAGACAGGAGCGCTTGCGATGGTGTACTCAACGAAGAACCTGGGTGCACGAAAGGCAAAACGTCATTTTTTCGGATGAATCCGTGTAGTAAGTAAGGAAATACGAATGTTTTAGTTGGACCACTTTTTTCGCTTTCTGCTAGATGGCGCTGTAATAGTTACAAACATATGGCTCACAATTTTAGACAAACAGTTGGTAACAGGTAGGTTTTTTAAAATTAAAAGTCAGAACGTAGGTTTGAACATTTTATTTCGGTTATTCCAATGTGATATATGTACCTTTTTTAATTTTTTGACTGTTACAGCACCATCCATCACAAAGCGAAAAAAGTGGTCCAACTAAAACATTCATACTTCTAGAATGAAATTTTCACTCTACAGCGGAGTGTGCGCTGATATGAAACTTCCTGGCAGATTAAAACTGTGTGCCGGACCGAGACTCGACTCGAACTCGAGGGTCGGTCTGGCACACAGTTTTAATCTGCCAGGAAGTTTAACATTCATATTTCTTTACGTACTACACAAATATGTAATAAAAATGGGTATTCCTATCTTTAAAAAAACGCAGTTGATATCCGTTTGACCTATGGCAGCGCCATCTAGTGGGCCAACCATAGCGCCATCTGGTTTCCCCCTTCAAGCTAGACTAGTTTCGTTCTTTGCAGTTTTTTCATTTGATGCTTATTTCGTGAGGTATTTGGCCCGGTCACTATCAATGGACCACCGTGCATTTACACACAGTTATACCCGCCAGGGTAGCCGAGAGCGCTAACGCGCTGCTTCCTGGACTCGGGTAGGAGTCTCGAATCTGCCTGGTAGATTAATGACGAGGGCCTGTGTGGCGGCCAGCTTGGATGTGATTTTTAGGCGGTTTTCCACATCCCACTAAGTGAATGCCGGGGTGGTCCCCATGTTCTACCTCAGTTACACAGCTCACAGACATCTGAACACATTCGCACTATTCCATGAATTACACTGGAGGGGGGGGGGGGGTACGAGATGGCAACAGGAAGGGCATCCGGCCACCCCTTAAAATTAACATGCCACATACGATTAACCAGCAGACCCCGCAAGTCTGGATTAATACTTCGAAAGAGAGATATATACACTCCTGGAAATGGAAAAAAGAACACATTGACACCGGTGTGTCAGACCCACCATACTTGCTCCGGACACTGCGAGAGGGCTGTACAAACAATGATCACACGCACGGCACAGCGGACACACCAGGAACCGCGGTGTTGGCCGTCGAATGGCGCTAGCTGCGCAGCATTTGTGCACCGCCGCCGTCAGTGTCAGCCAGTTTGCCGTGGCATACGGAGCTCCATCGCAGTCTTTAACACTGGTAGCATGCCGCGACAGCGTGGACCTGAACCGTATATGCAGTTGACGGACTTTGAGCGAGGGCTTATAGTGGGCGTGCGGGAGGCCGGGTGGACGTACCGCCGAATTGCTCAACACGTGGGGCGTGAGGTCTCCACAGTACATCGATATCGATGTTGTCGCCAGTGGTCGGCGGAAGGTGCACGTGCCCGTCGACCTGGGACCGGACCGCAGCGACGCACGGATGCACGCCAAGACAGTAGGATCCTACGCAGTGCCGTAGGGGACCGCACCGCCACTTCCCAGCAAATTAGGGACACTGTTGCTCCTGGGGTATCGGCGAGGACCATTCGCAACCGTCTCCATGAAGCTGGGCTACGGTCCCGCACACCGTTAGGCCGTCTTCCGCTCACGTCCCAACATCGTGCAGCCCGCCTCCAGTGGTGTCGCGACAGGCGTGAATGGAGGGACGAATGGAGACGTGTCGTCATCAGCGATGAGAGTCGCTTCTGCCTTGGTGCCAATGATGGCACACCACTGGTGATCGTCGAAGGGACACTGAATAGTGCACGGTACATCCAAACCGTCATCGAACCCATCGTTCTACCATTCCTAGACCGGCAAGGGAACTTGCTGTTCCAACAGGACAATGCACGTCCGCATGTATCCCGTGCCACCCAACGTGCTCTAGAAGGTGTAAGTCAACTACCCTGGCCAGCAAGATCTCCGGATCTGTCCCCCATTGAGCATGTTTGGGACTGGATGAAGCGTCGTCTCACGCGGTCTGCACGTCCAGCACGAACGCTGGTCCAACTGAGGCGCCAGGTGGAAATGGCATGGCAAGCCGTTCCACAGGACTACATCCAGCATCTCTACGATCGTCTCCATGGGAGAATAGCAGCCTGCATTGCTGCGAAAGGTGGATATACACTGTACTAGTGCCGACATTGTGCATGCTCTGTTGCCTGTGTCTATGTGCCTGTGGTTCTGTCAGTGTGATCATGTGATGTATCTGACCCCAGGAATGTGTCAATAAAGTTTCCCCTTCCTGGGACAATGAATTCACGGTGATCTTATTTCAATTTCCAGGAGTGTACATACAGTTACTATCGACACAGGCCAAACAAACTGAAACATTCACATCTCTAACACTGTGTTCCAATGAACAATGTAATCCAACAGAGGCCGGCGCGGCTAAGGCAAACACTGTCTAACTTCCAATTACATTCTATTCATAGAGCTCCATTCTATATTAATATTTAATAGAAAATACAGTTTCTCACCAATTAGTGTAATTATGGCTCTATGGTGAGAGTCTGCCCTCACTGAGGACAGCAACCGCTGCTTGGACCACTACCACTGATTTCCATTACGCAACAAGTGAACATCAGCATCTCCGACACTGCGGTCTCAGCGCTTCGAACTCGATAATCGGTATTTATATGCACTCGTGATTCGTGCGAGAGCACAATTAATAAGGCTAAGTAAGAGCTCGAGAATCCCTTACAACCCGTTCCCTGTTCATTCAGGAATAGTGATCCGATAAAACGACTATCAGCAAACTACCATAAGAGTTCAGCTTTCTCTGATTTTCTCATCATGGTCATTTTGCGAGACGTAGGTGGGAGGTGCTAACATTTTACTTGCTTTTTCTTGAGTCGTTGTGACTAATATGCTTCAAACGTGTGTGCTTGTTCGCCCTCTCCACCGAACATCTGTGCTCCCAGTTTGACCAGCAGGGAATAGTGTGACGTATATTACACTTATTCACTTACAGATACTGACATTAGAAGAATAACTGTTGCAGTCTAAACAAAGTCATCCCATCGAAAACGGACTCTGACTTTAACAGCGGGTGAAGCCATGTTAGTTCACACAAAATCTGACTAAAAAAAAAAAAAAAAAAAAATTTTGTGTGAAATCTTATGGGACTTAACTGCTAAGGTCATCAGTCCCTAAGCTTACACACTGCTTAACCTAAACTATCCTAAGGACAAACACACACACCCATGCCAGAGGGAGGACTCGAACCTCCGCCGGGATCAGCCGCACAGTCTATGACTGCAGTGCCTACGACCGCTCGGCTAATCCCGCGCGGAAAACTCTGACTCGAAAATGTGAAAGAATAAGCACGACTGAACAGGAATACTCATCTGCGGCCTAGAAATTCCTACTACACTACTATTAATCTGAAAATAATTCCTTGCCAATCTAGCACTGAAATTAACTAGGACGGTTAGTCAAAGTACTTGTAAGATCAGTTAAGTAGCGTGGGGGTGTTTTGAAAAGAAGTTATAAGACGAATATCAACAAAAGTACAACAGGGCTACTACAATGTAGTCGAATTATATCAGGTGAAGCTTATGGGATTAGATTAGGAAATGAGACACTGAAGGTAGTAGACAGGTTTTGCTATTTGGGCAGCAAAATTACTGATGATGGCAGAAGTAGAGGACATATAAAATACAGAGTGCCAGTAGCAATAAAAACATTTCCAGAAAAGAGGAATTTGTAAACATCGAATATACGAAGGACATTCAGCAAATAGCGTAACACGTTTTCTTTCCAGGCCAATTTCGCTTGAAAAAATGTGGAACTTGTCGCGCGACATCTTGGAATATTAACGTTTCTGCCCCTATAGTTTAATGATGTTACGATAGGTGGGAGCACTATACGCGGCCTTCAAAATGGTGTCTGTAACAGAGATACGTTTCGAGCAGAGAGCTCTCATTGAGTTCGTCTTGGTGGAAAACGAGGGCATCCTAGATATTCATAGGCACTTGCAGAATGCCCACGGGACCTGGCAGTAAAAAAATGTATGGTGATCTTTGGGCAAGGCGTCTGTCATCATCGTAACAAAATAGCGCCGCACGTCCCGTCTCCCTTGTGCCCGCCGGCCGCACACAGGTGTGACTACTGTAGGATTGGAGCGTGCGGACACTCTCGTCGAGACTGTCGACAGTACAGAATTTGGTTTAAGTACACAACGCCTGCTGCAGGCTGATGTTTAAAATTATGGAATTCGTCTTAAAGAGCATTAAAAGATCCATCAAACGAGAAAGAAAACCAAATATGAATAATTTCGCACTACATCTTCTGTTGTCGCCGTGGCAAGAGTTCGAGACAGGAAGCTCACACTACAAGCCAGGTCAGGTCTCGTTCCAAGCATCAGGTACATCAGTGCTCCAACTGCTTGCCGATGGGGAAAGTTACACTTCTCTGCATTCTTTCCTTCTACCTGTAATGTATCTGGTTTCTTGGCAATTGGTATTGAGACAGGTTTGCACTCTTGAAAACTGAAATGCTCCAGAATCTTCTTTGCATAGGCTTATCTTGATTGCACCATCATCAAAGCGCTTTATCCCAAGGACACATGATGCTGGTTTCACTGAGATCTTAAATTCAGCCTTCAACTCGATCAACAAACTTTCTGGCATCCAGCTGATCACTTGCCATAATTAACCCATCGTCTACATAAAGACGAAGTAACAGTTTCTTGCCACATTCTTCTCTGATACGTAAACAAGGATCTGCATCACTTGCCTTGAAGCCTGCTGACATGATAAATGCTCCAAACCGTTTACTCCAACATCTTGGGGCTTGCTTAAGTCCGTAGAAACTTCGCCCTAATTTGCAAACTCACTCTGTGCCATTATTATACCCTCCTGGCTGTTGCATGAATATTATTTCCTCTAGTTCTCCATACAAGAACGCTGTAGACACGTCAAAGTGTATTGGATGCATCTTTTCAGCTGCAGCAACGCTTAACATTGAACGAATTGTGCTCAGCTTAGCTACTGGACTGACGGTCTCACTGTAGTCTACACCATAGCGTTGATTAAATCCCTTGATGACAAGTCTTGCTTTGTATTTCTCAAAACTTCCATCAGGATTAGTCTTTACACGAAAAACCCACTTACATGGTATAGCTCTTGCTCCTTTTGGCAGAGTAGTCAGTTCCCATGTCTGATTCTCTTGTAGTGACTTCATTTCATTTTTCACAGCTTGCTTCCAGTGAACACTGTAATGTTCACTGAAGAGATGATTAATGAAACAAATGAAGAACCAGAATCATATGAAGAAGCTGTAAATAGTACAAAGCCATTTAGCCACGAAGGTTTCAAGAACGTTGAACGATTTCGCAGTTGTCTATGAGGCTGGATAAAAATTTCCTGTTCTCTGGTATCAGCACTGCCCTCTTCAGTCTCCGATTCATCAGACTCTTCCTTGTTGGAGTTTACCTTATCTTTTTCTTCAGCTGCATACTTTCCCTGATTACTTTGCTCAACATCCTGCAATGGTAATTTGACTTGTTCTTCACAACTTGCAGGCTTTTCATGGAAGATTACATCTCTGCTGAGAATGACTGTTTTCTTCTTTCACCCAAGTTCTGTAACGCTCATCATCATACCCCACAAAATAACCCTTGACAGCTTTCTTATCCATTTTCAATCTTCTTTGTCTGGTATGTGGGCATAGCATGTAGAGCCTATTATATGTAAATGTTTTATCCTTGGCTTCTTGCCAAACCACAGCTCAGATGGACTAATTCCTTCCACAGATAATTTTGCAGTTCGATTCAAAATGTACACTGATGCTCCAACCAATTCTGCCCATATGGCTGCTGGGAAATTAGCTTCTTTATTTGAATACTTTAAGGTTCTTGCCATTTCAACTATAGTTAGCATATCTCGCTCACTTCTACCATTTTGTTGTAGTGTGTAGGGTGCTGTCACCCTCTGAGTAACGCCTTCTGCTTGCAGTATTTCCTTAACTTCCTTACTGTCAAATTCTCCACCTTTGTCACTCAGCAGCTCTTTGACTGTATGACCCGGCATCTTTGAATGTTGAAGAATATATTTCAATGCATCTTTAACTTCAGACTTTTGCCTTACGTGCAAGCAATACCGAAATTTTGTGTAGCTGTCTGAACACAACCATATGTCTCCACTTCTAAGATTCATTGAAAGGTTCACAGACATCAGCTGACATTTTCATAAATACAAAATTTGCTGTGTCTTGAGCATAAAGTTCCCTGTTAAGAACTAATTATTTTGAGACAATGCATTAAATTGTGGACTGTCGCACATTAAAGACGTTTTATTACACTGAAGCGCCAAAGAAATTGGTATAGGCATGCGTGTTCAAATACAGAGATATGTAAAACAGTCAGAAGACGGAACTGCTGTCGGAAACGCCTGCGTAAGACAACAGGTGTCTGGGGCAGCTGTTAGATCGGTTACTGATGCTGCAATAGCAGGTTATCAAGATTCAAATGAGTTTGAACGTGGTTTTACAGTCAGCGCACGAGCGATGGGACACAGCACCTCCCAGGTAGCGATGAAGTGCGGATTTTCCCGTATGACCGTTTCGTGAGTGTACCTGAACCGTGATTTATTTTCAAAGAATAGTCTTAAGAATTTATTTTATTTACTAGCGATTCATCAAGAACATTAACACGTTTAATCACACTATGTAAGCATGGAAGTAGTTGCCAGGGAGTAAGTGATGACATCATAACCAAATTCCTTTTAACAAATGGGACTTCTATTCACTCTAATAATGCCTAGAAGCATTTTTTAAAAGAAACAGATTTAAAATTATAATCAGAAAGCTACCTGTAAATATCAAAGTTACAATTTATTGCCGTCCGGAGTGGCCGAGCTGTTCTAGGCGCTACAGTCTGGAACCGCGCTACCGCTACGGTCACAGGTTCGAATCTTGCCTCGGGCATGGATGTGTGTGATGTCCTTAGGTTAGTTAGGTTTAAGTGGTTCTAAGTTCTAGGGGACTGATGACCTCAGGAGTTAAGGCCCATAGTGTCCAGAGCCATTTGAACCATTTTGAACAATTTATTCAAAGGCAGAAAGAAACAAGTTTTGACTGTATGAGCTTTCGGGCAGAGAACCTTGCCGCTCCCTTTTGACACGGCTGTAGTTAAATCGCTCACAACAGCCTCTGAAAGACTACACTGATGCAAATCTGCAACACACCAGATAACTTTAAACTAAGAGTTTTAATAATTTACACAAGCACACAAACTATGCGCCCCCAGTAGGAGGGATAAAACTTCGGTATCCGAAAACTTCACTTGGTGGTTGCCTGGTTGAATACCGAAGTTTTATCTACAACGTTAAATTACTATCCACGGCTATATAGAGAAGCTATCGAAATTTATAAACATCACGATAATTTTAATAGGAAAGAGGAGGCTATGAAACTTAGCGATATATGGACAGTGGCTCTACAAAATTGCTAACAATTTTTATCTTTGACAAGGTGGTAATCGATAGTCAACCTTATCTTTGCTATGGATTATCACTGCTCATCACGTGTCACCTGAACCATGCCCCCTTTCTCACAATATATAAGTCGCTCTCAGACACCCGACCAGTCAGTCGGCAAGACTCAGCGGAGCAACGCCTCTGAGGAAGTCCAGCGCAGTACTGGACGAAACGTAAGGAGCAGAAAAGTTCTTGGACCACGACCTCACATCCCGGAAAGTATATCAACAGCCATGTCACCCGGTCGTGAAAGCCTTCATTCTACAATAGTTAAGATGCTCTACGGTACACAGATACCGCCTCTCAAGGTCATAGGTAATAATATCAAAGTTTCCAAAGATCAAAACATATTTCGGGTATTAGGCCGTTACACTCCAAGTAATAAATTCGTTAACACACCAAATCCGACAAACATGACAGAGGCAGCTACTAACGTACGGTAGATTGATAGGGACATTACCGAACAACCCGAACCACAGGTTGCTCTAACCCGCCCCTACTCCACAAGGGAGAAACTGACCACCCAGTTTATAAACAACCACCTTCCCGTGGGTGGGCAAACGGAGAAGAACTGGACGACCCCAAAGCAAAACGGCTGGTGACCTCGCCAAGGAAACAAGTAGAATTTAACAAGAGTAAATCAAACATCATATCACCAATCACTTAACTTCTAATAAATTGCGATTTCTCGAGAAGACCTGGCGCAGCACCCCCAAATCGCTCTCCCGATCCGTCCGCTGCCAGCCGCTTCAACGGACGCAGGAAGGCGCGCCGATCTCCCGTCTCACGGCGTTGCGGCTCGCTCCGGCCAGACTGATGTCGTGGGTTGCTCTCGTGTCGACCGCGAAGTCACTACCCCTCGCTATACGGCGCGGCCCACTGGACTCGCGTGGCGACCTCACATGCGCCGACGCTCAAGACGGCCAAGTCATCTTGTGTCTCAGTGCGCGACCGACCAACCGATCGATCCCACCACCAATGACCACTGCCTGAGCAAACTCGAGCAGACTGGCGGCCTAACGCGCAGACTCAGATGCAGGAACTAAGCCCCAACCTGGCGACCACTCGCTGAGTTCTCTTACTTGCGGAGTGGAAAGACTCTCATTTTGATGGCTTTAAAGGTTGATCCGAACGACAGACATACTAGCACTCCGAACGACAGACGACACCGACTGCCTAACAAATGCGGATGAGAGACAGACTAGCAATCTGAGGACGAGAGACTGACCCAGACTGACCGACTGGCGAGCTCATAGCGCCCCTTAAATACACGTGAACAGGCAACCTTTCCCCTTTCCTACCAGAGGGAGACACCAAAGCTGCGATTGCTACAGCGGCGCCACCGCCAGAAACGGAGGGCGACTGCTTCACACTACGCGCTGTGGCGCGATCTTCAAAACAGCAATTTTTACGACGGCTCAGTACCGCAAATACCAAGAATCCGGTAAAACATCAAATCTCCGACATCGCTGCTGCCAGAGAAAGATCCTGCAAGAATGGGACCAATGACGACTGAAGAGAATCGTTCAACGTGACAGAAATGCAACACTACCGCAAACTGCTGCAGATTTCAATGCTGGGCTATCAACAAGTGTCAGCGGGCGAACCATTCAACGAAAGATCGTCAATATGGGCTTTTGAAGCCGTAGGCCCTCTCGGGTGCCTTTCATGACCGCGCGACACAAAGCTTTACGCCTCGCTTGGGCACGTCAACACTGACGATGGACTGTTGATTACTGGAAACATGCCTTGTCGGGCGAGCCTCGTTTTAAATTTATCACGCAGATGGACATGTACGGGTATGGAGACAACGTTACGAATCCCTGTACCCTCTATGTCAGCAGGTGACTGTTGAGGCTGATGGAGGCTCTGTAATGGTGAGGGGTGTGTGTAGTTGGTGTGATATGGGACCCCTGATACTGCTATAGACGACTCTAACAAGTCACACGTACGTGAGCATCCTGTCTGATCAGCTGCATCCATTCATGTCGTTTGTGCGTTCAGACGGACTTGGGTAATTCCAGCAGGACAATGCGATACCCCACACGTCCAGAATTGCTACAGACTGGCTCCAGGAACACTCTTCTGAGTTTAAACACTCCCGCTGACCACCAAACTCCGCACACATGAACATTATTGAGCATATCTGGGGTGCCTTGCAACGTGTTGTTCAGAAGAGATCTCCACCCACTCGTACTCTTACAGATTTATGGACAGCCCTGCAGCGTTCATGGTGTCAGTTCCCTCCAGCACTACTTCAGACATTAGTCGAATCCATGCTACGACGTGATGCAGCATTTCTGCGTGTTCGTGGGGACCCTACATGATGTTAGGCAGGTGCACCAGTTTCTTTGGCTCTTCAGTCCACATGAAATCTTGTGAACTCTGTACTGCATTATTTTAGCTTTATGCCACGAGTACTAGTGAGGTTGTTATATGAAAGTCATTTTTGAATAGTAAACAACAGTTGGTTATAAATACGTCAACTGTTACGTATCGTAGCCATTCTTATAGCAAGAATACTGTTGTAAATGAAACAAAATTAAGTTTGGTCCTTAAATACTGATAAGAAAAGCTCGTAATTTTAAAATCTAGGTGACACACGCCAGACGGTACAACATTGTAGGTATAAAAAGACGTCGGAAGAACTGTTCTCATGCGCAAAAGTGAAATCACTGCGCAAGAGCTTGGTAAGAAAGTACAAGGAACTTGACAGACCCTTAATGAAATAAGCGTATTCCAAACCTGAGGCCGGTTTCATTTGTAACGATTTTTGTTATATAGGTCTATCTTTACGAGGTCAATCAGGCCTTTGCATCGTTACCTAACCTGATGATAGTATGGTGTAAAGGATCACAATCAAACACTTCGCTTCTCAGCTGGACGTCTGTGTTGGTAGTACTGACATACTCTGCCAATACGTGGGGCCCCCTGGGTGTCTCGCCGCCTAGCAGATGACCATAAAGAGCAATGGCGGACCATTTGCACAGGATTTCTTGCGCGTTATACGTATTTGTTGGAGCTGATGCTATACGTGCAAGCGGCGAAACATTAAAGCTCGGTTGACCTTGTATATTACATTGTTGGTTAGGTATGTTAACCGGTTGGTTTTGTTGCTATTGCGGTGAAAAACGTCTATTGTTACCAAAATGTGGTTGCTGTTGCTCATAATTTCACACATACTGATGATTAAATTTTTGTCAGGTATTAAAGTTCTCGTGGTTGTCATTTCGGGAGTGTCTAATGAAAATTGTCACTTTCGGTAAAAATTTGTCTTATCGGGTTTTCTTTACACGTTTCTTAATCCTAGGTAGAGCAATAGTTTGAGAGCTGTTTTGATAGATATAAAGGATAGTAGAACAGAAGGCAGCAGTGCAGAAAACTAAAGACGAAATAGCACTACTATGGCTCGGGGCCCTGTGCACGCTACGGCACATATTCATCGAAGTGTAATGAATCCCCTGAGGTCAATTACGCGCTGCAAATAAATTTTAGCTTTTGCGTTACAGGCAATGCCGGTAAAAATTCAAAAACAAATTGTTGTATCCAATCCAGGGGGTGAATCTGTGTTCTGTCATTTTTAAATACTTTAAATTTTCTCACTGATAGAAAATGTTTGTAATCAAAATTATCGTCTCTGTACGTCTGTGAACCTATTTGTCTGTGACTGTTCGGAATCTAACTCACGTACTCTCTGTAAATTACCTAAATTATACTGGCTGTGAGAGTCTGACAAATGTTCGCAAAGTGGCGTCTGCTGTGATGTATTAAACGCTGAAACATTTTTCATCTGTGTGACCTCTTGCTGTAAAGTTGACAATTTTCTACGTAATGTATTATTAGACGAATATATCTCACTGATCGTCTGCTGTAAATTTTGGAATTCAGGTGTTTGATTAAACGAAATCGGTGAAGTATCGTCTGATTTGCTGTCATTATTACTTTCAATAATGTCGATACGACTGGCCAATTCATCATATTTTTCAGCCAGTATTTTTACCTGATCATCGGTTTTAGTGTCACAAGCATTAATTTGTTTTTGTATTTTACGTGTGGTTTCGCTCAATTTTTTAACGTCAGCTTTGATGACATTGGAATCCTGTGTTAGTTCTAATTGTTCGAGTCTGTCTGTCACTGTCTGAAAGTCTACTGTGTGTGTATCTGTTTTTGTTTTAAGATCGGAAATTTCATCATGCAATTCTGTGTTCAACTGTTTGATTGTATTAATTTCGTCTGATACATAAGCAATATTGTTGTCTACGTATGTTTTTGCTTTCGTAAACAATTTGCGTTTATCTTCCTGTCTCTGTGCGGTAATTGTTTCCATGACTTGTCGCTTTACTTTATTCTGTTCCTGTATAAATTTACGGAAACGCGTTTCACTGTTTTGTAGGTGGTGATTAAAACGTTCGTCAATTTGACTGTTCTGTTGGTCGATTTTAGCGTCTACATTTGCATCCAGTGTACGCGAAAGTTCTGCTGACATTAATTTAAACTCGTCGCGTAACTGTGTTGCGTTTTCAGAGCATTGTTTACCGACTGCACTAATTTCGCCTCTAAGTGATTCTGTTGTAGCTGTTTGCATATCCCTTAATTCTTGAGCAACAGATCTAATTTCTTCACTACTTTTCCTAGCACAAGCCTCAATTTCGTCACGTAATTGTTCTTTAGTATCATGTCATTGCGCGGCAACGGCTGCAAACTGTTCACTAAGCTGTTTGGAATTGTTGTCTAATTTTTCATTAATTTCATTAAGTTGTTGTTTGAGATTTTCATTATTTTCATTAAGTTGTTGTTTGTTCTGTTCACTAAGTTGTCTGAAATTTTCACTAAATTGTTGTTTGAGATTCTCGTTTTGTTTTTCATTCTGTTGTTTGAAATTTTTCACTTTGTTCCTTCTTGAACTGTAGCAATACTGCCATAATTTGATCCAAGCCAAAAGTAGCTGCTGCATTCTCTGTACTGTGTGATGGTGTATGTGCATTTGTCACGTTTTCTGTTCCGGTAACCATTTGGTTATTCTGTGATTCTTGAAAATGTTTACTAATCGGATGTGCACTGTTAGTCACTACCACGGAATCTAATAAATCTGCCGTACTTTGAGTACATTGTTCATTTTCGTTAGAAAAATTTATATGTTCATTACGTAAATTTTGCAAACCTGGTGTATCAAGCTGGGCAGCGTTCATTGTAACAGAACGTCCCGCGTCATCAACTGTCGTTAAATTAACAGAGGACACAATTGAATTCGTTTGTTCATCGTTAAGATAAAAATCATTATTAGTGGTTGGTACGCACTGATTGTCAGTAAACGGAGGATTGTCATCATTACACTGAGCGTCGCAAATATTATCGGTCAAATTATTAGAGTCGGCTATTTCACTCATTACACATCGCGATGTACTGTTAACAGTTTTTCGCGGCATTTTTCACAAATCAGAATTAAGCACCAACGAAACAAGGACAATGCAAAATGCAACAAACACAAATACAACAAAGAGCAACAAATTGCCGATGATCTGTGAAAGAAAGAGAGACAAATTAGTAAATGCGTTGCGCCAGATGCAAACTACATTAAGTAAATAAGAGCAGATATCTGACTACTTCTCAGAAGATTCACAGAAAATTCGATCCTGGGCGGATGTCGCCAAGTGTAACCTCCCCACAAAAATATTGATGTGAAGTAAAATGATTCATGAACCAAGCGGGACTTCCCCACACAAATAATTTAAAAAAAATTGAAAATGAAAGTGAGCCAAGTGTAACCTCCCCATGAAAGTATGATTTATAATTGAATGAATTTATAATATTGTAACCTCTGAACAAAATTGGCTCCGACTTATAGTCTCTATGCAAAGAATGCATTCACACTTAATATTCCCACAAAATTCTTTTCTCATTTGATGTCAAGTTCGAAATAGAAAAATTCCTAAACACCAAAATTAGTAAAAAAGGTTCTGTAACCTGATAAATTTTATGAGGACAGCAGCGCCGACCTTCGGCCCTGTATTCTGAATAAAAAATCAAAAAATTCTTACCTCAATAAAACTGCAATTATATGCGCTCTTAATTACTCATTTTTCGACACAGCTTCGTGCAATGCTGGCGTATAATTTTTTTTGATTCTTGGATGCAATGATAATGCATTGGAAATTCTTTAAATTGAAATGAATGCTTTTCTTTAAAAGAGTTGCTTTATATTATAAAATTATTATTGGGGGATTTCTTTGAACAAATTAAATTACAATTAACAAACATTATTAAATGTGCGCAAGGCTGCTTCTTTACCTTCTACAACAATACTCATCCTCCAGAGTCCTGACCAGAGTCGCGACCAGAGCACACAGCCGACGCATGCCGACTCCCGCCGACTAGCACGGACTAACACGGACTGACTACTACTGTCGACTGACCACTACTACTGTCGACTCGCGCGGTCAAGCGCAGACTATCAACAGCTAACGATAAACTACTCTCTGGTCAGAGATTCTGTCATGTCTCGCCCATCGCTGGCAATGTTTACATTTTACAATGTAGATGAGGTGCACTCGCACTTCCTGCTGCCAACTGAGGGAGTTTGAAAGGTGTGTCGTTCCGAGTGCAGGGATGGTCCTTTCGTAGCTCACAAGTTGGAGGTGCTGCGTCGTAGTGCAACGATGCTGGTCTCAGTGGTCAGGTGAATGAACACTCTCACACTCGTAGACGGGGTTCTGGACGTCCACGCAGCACAGCCGCCCGCCAGAATCGTCGTACTGCAAGGGCAACGCTGGCAGATCCTACAGCCACCGCAGAGTAGGTAAGACGTCTCGTGAGCCCAGACCTGTCAACACGAATTTCTGAGAACCGGTTATTAGCAGTGAGACTAAGGGAACGCACATCTCTAGCTAGTCTTCCACCCACGCAAGTGCATCGATCTGCACGGCTTGACTGGTGCCGTCAGAGGGTCACTTAGAAGATTGGAATGGCGCGCCGTGGTCTTTAGCGATGAAAGCAGGTTCTGTCTGCATTCACGTGATGGCGGCTTGTGCGCATGACAGAGAGATGGTCAGTGCTGTCTCATAAAGTGCATTCGTTCAAAACACACTGGAAACCACCGCAGGCCATATGGTATGAGGTGCGATGAGATACAGCTCTTGTTAACTTGCGGTGTTTCTGGAGGGAACACTAACTAGTAGTCGACACGTGTAGAATGTTGTTTAACCTGTTATTACGCCGTTCTTGGAAGAGGGAGGTTAGTTTTTGTTCTAACAGTAGAATGCTCGACCATGCGCTGCTCGTGAAGCTCAATGTGCTCTGCAAGACGTACCGCAATTTCCCTGGTCTGCACGATCGCCAGAATTGCATCCCATCGACCGCCGGACGGAGTGGCCGTGCGGTTCTAGGCGCTACAGTCTGGAGCCGAGCGACCGCTACGGTCGCAGGGTCGAATCCTGCCTCGGGCATGGATGTGTGTGATGTCCTTAGGTTAGTTAGGTTTAATTAGTTGTAATTTCTAGGCGACTGATGACCTCAGAAGTTAAGTCGCATACTGCTCAGCGCGCCTCCAATCGAGCAAGTTTGGGTTATGATGGGACGAGAAGTGACGCGTGTGACTCTTCAACCAACAACTATGTGAATAGGTCGAGCAGGCGTGGCATAACGTATCCTAGGGCAGTGGTCGCCATCTGTAGATCGACTACATGCCAGAGTCAGCGCCTTCATTTGCGGTTACACGACGTACTAATATAGGTGTTCCGGCATGGGTCTATACCTGTTACCTCAGAACTGCTTGTGGTATTGATCTGTAACTGTTGTAAGTAGGCTGTTTAGGTTTTTATGTTGGTAACTCCATGTAGCGCTCTATATGAAAACCACTGACTGTGCTGTGTGAAGTCTGTGGCTGGTTTACATTGTTGGAATTTGCTATTGTAGTGTTGGGCAGTTGGCTGTTAACAGCGCGTAGCGTTGCGCAGTTGGAGGTGAGCCGCCAGCAGTGGTGGGTGTGGGGAGAGAGATGGCGGAGTTTTGAGAGCGGATGATTTGAACGTGTGTCCATCAGAGAGAGTAAATTTGTAAGACTGGATGTCATGAACTGATATATATATTGAACACTATTAAGGTAAATACATTGTTCGTCCTCTATCGAAATCTTGCATTTGCTGACTATGCCTATCAGTAGTTAGTGCCTTCAGTAGTTAGAATCTTTTATTTAGCTGGCAGTAGTGGCGTTCGCTGTATTGCAGTAGTTCGAGTAACGAAGATTTTTGTGAGGTAAATGATTCATGAGTTAATGTTAGTCAGGGCCATTCTTTTGTAGGGATTATTGAAAGTCAGATTGCGTTGCGCTAAAAATATTGTGTGTCAGTTTAGTGATGATCGGAAGAAGTAAACAGAGAAATGTCTGAGTACGTTCAGTTTTGCGCAGCTGTTTGAAAATCAAATAACGTAAGGGGTTTACCAGCACAGTAATTCATAATTTTTCTAAGGGGACGTTTCACTGTAATCATTTCATGTACTCTATATGTAATGTTACAATAATAAATCATGAGTGAATTGAAAACCTGCGAAATAGTGCACTATTTTTTTCCGGCAGTGCGGAATTCTCTCCTCTCCTTCCTTCTCCTCCATTTCACTCACGAGAGAACGATCCACTGTGATACCTTGGTACACGCACTGAAATTTTTTATGCATGAGGATCTAACAACCCTACCACAACAAAGGTCAAAAATTAATTAAGATTTTAGTGTTGCTCACGCTGCTAAATTTACATTTTCGGGCAACAACAAATTTATATTATGTGGCAGGTGTCATTAGAGCACAGTTAATAAAGTCATTTCTTGAAATAATGGATAAACTAGGCACTCATCTTTTCGTGTTTCCCACGCTGGTCTCGTTGTGAACTCATGGCTCAATCGTCGAAAATCTAGGTAGTGATGACTCCAAGCTCGGATGCAAAGAGACGTAGGTGTTATTCTGCGATATTCAAAAGTTTTATGCATGTGTTTCATAAACCATTCTTGAAGATTAAACTTTTGCAAGTTAGGAAAATGGTAATGTAAAATAGTAATCAGCACTCCGAATTTAAGTTACACTTCTTTTTTTATTACTTTTGTTGCAATATCACGTAACTCGTTCCAAAACATCACTTCACAATATAAAACATACTTGAAAATATCTTCCTCACTGTTAAAATTCACACTTCATAAACTGACAACAATTTGCGTCTTTTTATCATGACGACCAAAGCTTCACTCTCTAATAACCGCTTACGCGCCCAAAAATCAGAGTTACAAGTATGTAAAAGATCATAGTGACAAAAGAAAGAATACACATAAGAATAATATCATTGCAATATATACATATCGATGTATCGAAGTACCCCTTCATTAATGAAATCATATCTGAATGTTGTCACAGAAATATGTTAACTATTTTACAGAAACACAGTAGAAGATTGCTGCTATCAAAAGGTTGAGGTGAGGTGCCATAATGGTTACGTAATTCAAGTACCATTGCAAGGAGTACACAAAAAGAAAGACTCTGTCAAAATTTTGGGTACTAAGACGCAGTGCAAGCATTTTTTAAAAAAAATGTTGAAAATCGCCAAATTCATAGATGGAGAGATCTCCATCCCTAGTGGTGTTGTAGCAGACCGCTCACACGCAACATGGCAGACGCATGCTTTGTCTGATGGCGCATCGGTAAACCGCAAGCACGACTCCGCACAAAACTTCCTGGCAGGTTAAAACTGTGTACCGGACCGAGACTCGAACTCGGGACCTTTGCCTTTCGCGGGCAAGTGCTCTACAATCTGAGCTACCCAAGCAAGACTCACATCCCGTCCTCACAGCTGTACTTCCGCCAGTACCTCGTCTCCTACTTTCCAAACGTCGCAGAAGCTTTCCTGCGAACCTTGCGGAACTAGCACTCCAGAAGAAAGGATACTGCGGAGATATGGCTTAGCCACAGTCTGGGGGATGTTTCCAGAATGAGATTTTCACTCTGCAGCAGAGTGTGTGCGTGAGTCGTGCTTGGGTAGCCCAGTTGATAGAGCACTTGCCCGCGAAAGGCAAAGGTCTCGAGTTCGAGTCTCAGTCTGACACACAGTATTAATCTGCCAGGAAGTTTCATATCAGCGTTACTCCGCTGCAGAGTGAAAATCTCATAGTGTCGACTTTGCACGTTCTTTATTTCTAAAGAGTTTTCGTTTATAGTTTTCTGAAAGAAGTCTACACTTGCTCTAAATTCAAATTTGCATCTCATTTAATATCCATAGTAATAAAATAATTACCTGTTACTTTTGCAGTAGCGTCAGTGTTAACAATGGACATAAAACTGAATTAATATTCATTGTGTTAACGTGTGTTGTGTTAATGTCGCGCGCCGCGCGGGATTAGCCGAGCGGTCTAGGGCGCTGCAGTCATGGACTGTGTGGCTGGTCCCGGCGGAGGTTCGAGTCCTCCCTCGGGCATGAGTGTGTGTGTTTGTCCTTAGGATAATTTAAGTTAAGTAGTGTGTAAGCTTAGGGACTGATGACCTTAGCAGTTAAGACCCATAAGATTTCACACACATTTGAACATTTCTTTGGTAATCTTGCGCAATGTGCAAATCCGGTTTTGCTTTGTAAGAGCTGACCGTGAACTGTATAAATGGAAGAAAGACTTCCAAGAGGTAATAAATATGAGCCACAATGAAATCCGCAAGACTGTGAAAGAAAACCTATCCGGAAGATATACTGTACAAGTGGCCACAAATTCCCATTACCTCCCCCCCCCCCTTCCCACCCCATATATAACAACATAAACTCCTAAACTTGAATAAATAATATGGAAAGCAGTTCTTTAGAGGAGTTTTCGTGAAATATGAACCGTATAGTATTTCACGTCAGAAGCAGTGAACTGTTACTGACGGAAATCTGCGAGACTGGGCCCT
The DNA here is from genome assembly GCF_023864275.1 of Schistocerca cancellata. Classification (NCBI taxonomy): domain Eukaryota; kingdom Metazoa; phylum Arthropoda; class Insecta; order Orthoptera; family Acrididae; genus Schistocerca; species Schistocerca cancellata. The sequence goes on from NC_064626.1 coordinate 1,210,954,485, forward strand.
CTGAATTGCAAGTGAGATAAACATTGCTGATTTCAAGCGTTCGTCGACCTGGTTAAGCAGGTTCAAGAAATCACACAGTATAGGTAGTTGCAAGAAAACGAAGTTTACTTGAAGTGAAATTGTAGAGTACATATCGTAACTGACTTGAAGACGAAGATTGCATTATCTCCACATCTGCTGTGTCCAACGCTGATCAGTCAGGATTCGTAAAAGAAATGTGCGTCAACTGCACTTCAGCATTTCGAGACGAAAGAAGAAGGTGTCTGTTGTTCAATAGGTCAACGCTATGACACATTTATATACAACATTGACAATGATAAATATAAGTGGATTACTATCCTTTGCGTCTGTAACCAGGGACATCAAGATACAGTAGGAGAAAAAAAGAGGACTATTTAGTGGTAAAAACCTTATAATCGATCTATGAAAACCAGGAAAAATGGGAACATCTAATTCGAAACAGTTTCTAACCAATTGCAAAAATTAATTCGTTGATTTTGCTGGAGTCTTGCTTTGGACATAACTATACCTCTGCTGATATGATTGAGATTTCGCCTGGAACAAACTTCGAGACTCTCGATAAACAAATTTTTCGACTGTGGAATATATTTTAAAGGAAACTGTCAGACAATATAATTTCCGATAGCTCCATACCATTTGAGGCTTATCAGGAGAACAGAATTCTTAAATTTCAATCATTTGTGTTATCGGTTTCCATCGCCACATTTTACGAATTGCCTTAGGTATGCTCGATAGGCAACATAATAAGCAGAGCGACAACCAGGACCAATTGTTAGTCATCTGCAATGCTTTCTAAATAAAAGTAGTAATTATTGTAATGTACCTGAAAGCACTAATTTTTTCTTTCGTCAGATGTGCCTGGTGCAAGGAAAATGGTTTTGTCAGTCAAATGACACTTCTCTGTATTATGACGAGAGTGGAGAATAAACAATGATAGAGATACCACGTCCACACAGAAGTACTACGTATAGCCAACAAATGAAGAAAACTAAACCTGTCAGACGCACCTGAGGTAAAGAAACATTTAGCTTAAAATACCCGACGGCGAGGGTGGCCGAGCGGTTCTAGGCGCTACAGTCTGGAATCGCGCAACCGCTACTGTCGCAGGTTCGAATCCTGCCACGGGCATGGATGTGCGTGATGTCCTTGGGTTAGTTAGGTTTAAGTAGTTCTAAGTTCTAGGGGACTGATGACCTCAGCAGTTAAGTCCCATAGTGCTCAGAGCCATTTTTTAAAATCCCCAGCTGGTTGTAAATGATCAATAAAAGCTGAACACATGCCCACTTTTAAGTTTCACATGATGCAATCAACAAGCCACATGCCCACAGATCGTCACAATGACACATAATGCTACACAAAATTAAAACACAACAGATTTCAACTAAACAAACAATGTATTTGCCTTGTTTCACAACTTTTATTAGGGTTACTGTTTGACCTAGGTTTCGGGTTATAAGCCCATTTTCCACTACATTACTGCTTCCAAAGACGAAAAAGCAAAGATAAACATGATAATAAGGCAAAGATAAACGTCTCAACTTCTTAATGTATCGATCCTTGACTTAACATAAAATTACTTCAATTACCTTTTTTTGACAAATTACATATGGTATTACACAATTCAGTAATTACACTAACGTGACTTATTCCTTACCTCACAATACACCAATGTAACTTGTAATACTATCGTACTGTGTATTTTAATCATCGTGCTTACTACTGTCTATTTCATGAAGTGTAATTTACCTGGTTAAAAACTTGTTTGTTGCACAACATAAATCAAGAGTGCTTATTTTGTTTGTTTCTTAACCAATGTCAAGACCTTAGAAACTTCCGTATTATAACCATATAATTAGTAATACTGTAATTCTGTGTAGTTTAATTATTTATTGCGCTTAATATTGTCCGTTGCGTAAAGTGTAATTTCAACGTTAAAAAACAAGTTTGATGAACAACATTTTCTGCTAGCGGACTGTATCTTTGTTTATAATGTTTGGTTACCTAAGAACAAATGTGCCTTGTAGACGACAGTCATTTTTTTTCCTGAAGATCGCCTGATAAGTCGGCAATAGTCAGAAATAAACAAAAATGAATAGAATAAAAAGAGCATACTTATTTTTCCGTCTTATAAGCAAAGAAATGTTTCGTTGTTATTAAAATACAAATTATTAAAAAATTATAAAAAACTGTGCTACAAGGATTATTATAAAATGATATATGTGTAGGAAGTACTTCATTTCAATAAATTAAAGTTACAATTGATAGAAGTCGTCTGTAATGTAACATCAAATATTGGCTTGATTTATTTTCTTCTGCTAGTCACCTTTGTATGCAGCAGTTTAGCTGCTTCTTGCATAAAACGTTAATGGTACGTGACAGTTTTTGTCTGAATAGTTGCTTCAAAGTTGTTTAAGTCTTTCCAGATATTAGCACCTCATGGCCCTACACTCCCTTGTCGATCATGCGTTGGGCACGAAGGGCTGTACAAACCGTTATCATAAGTAGTTCTTCGTGCTACAAAAACGAGTAACTTCGAAGGTTTTTAAAATATTACTTGTACTGTTACTTAGCAGATAAAATTTTTGCAGTGTATATCTTTCGTTGCATTCTTCCTGGATAAAAAATTTCAGGGTGGCTATCGACATGTGAGACTGGACCATTATCTTGTCAGGCTAAGCTCAAAGTGTGTTATAAATTTGTACCACTATCTATTTCATACAGACTTGTATGTGAGAGAAGAAGAACTTGATTTCATCCTGGGCTGTCCTCATTTATTTTTTTCTGTCTTTTCCTTGAATCACTTTAGGCTGAAGCCATCGTGATTCTTTCAATAAAGCTACGTACTATTTCCTGCTCTACCTGCATCCAGGGAGAAGGAAATGGATGACAATACATGAACACGTCAAGGAACAACTTTGTAGGTGCTCCAGTCCGGAACCGCGCGACTGCTACGGTCGCGAGTTCGAATCCTGCCTCTGGCATGGATGTGAGTGATGTCCTTAAGTTGGTTAGGTTTAAGTAGTTCTAAGTTCTAGGGGACTGATGACCTCAGATATTAAGTCTCCTAGCGCTCAGAGCCATTTTAACCATTTTTTGAAAACTCTTATGGAATTAGATCGCATTGCAGATCACAAAATCTGTATGAGAATATTTCCAACAAACGACTGAGGACATCGGATGATGAGGAGATGAAGAGGTTGACACAGGAGTCGTGGCGGGCTGCATCTAAACCGTCCAACGAGTGGTGAAACAAGAAATCTGTATAGAACTGGGCTATCTTCTGTGTGTAATGGCGAGCACGCCGACCATATGCTCACTGATAACGTTCCTACCTCACTGCACTAACCTATTTACCGAGGTGATGATAATAAATCCCCCACCCCCTCCCCCTACCGGGCAGCTAACCAATGTGGTCACACTCGATGTATACCAAATCTCGTATTTATCTTCTCAAATTAGAGAGAAAGTAGTGTTAACAGCGTAACCGACACTGAAATATTCAGCCGGTGTGGGAGATCTCCGAGGTCGGTAATTAGCGGTATCTGCGTAGAACATCGGCAGCAGGTGCGGCGTGGTAGGTGGTTCCTCGGTAGCGCAGCCGGGACTCGCCGCGCGCGCTATCTGATGCACGCCTGCCGCCGTGGGTCAGGGGCCACGCCACCTCCGGGGCACCTCAGCAGTGCTACCCGCACCGCTCTTCTCCGCGAACTGCTCCCGCCATTGTCCTTACGGCCGTCCTTCTGATACTGTTCACCATTCATTTCGAGACATTACGCCACTTACGCAGTGCTTTAGTTCGTTATTAATCTTCTACATCTACATCTACGTGATTGCTCTGCTATTCACAATTAAGTGCCTGGCAGAGGGTTCAATGAACCACCTCCAAGCTGTCTCTCTACCGTTCCACTCTCGAACGGCGTGCGGGAATAACGAGCACTTAAATTTTTCTGTGCGGGCCCTGATTTCTCTTATTTTATCGTGATGATCATTTCTTCCTTTGTAGGTGGGTGCCAAAAGAAAGTTCTCGCAATCGGAAGAGAAAACTGGTGATTTAAATTTCATGAGAAGATCCCGTCGCAACGAAAAACGCCTTTGTTTTAATGACTGCCATTCCCATTCACGAATCATGTCGGGTTGGGTTGTTTGGGGAAGGAAACCAGATATCGGCTTAGGGAAGAACAGGGGAGGAAGTCGGCTGTGCCCTTTCAAAGGCGCCATCCCGGCATTTGCCTGGAGCGATTTAGGGAAATCACGGAAAGCCTAAATCAGGATGGCCGGACGCGGGATTGAGTCGTCGTCCTCCCGAACGCGAGTCCATTGTGCTAGCCACTGCGCCACCTCGCTCGGTCACATATCATGTCTGTGTCACCATCTCCCCTACTTCGCGATAATACAAAACGAGCCGCCCTTCTTTGTACTTTTTCGATGTCATCCGTCAGTCCCACCTGATAAGGATCCCACACCGCACAGCAATACTCCAGAATAGGACGGACAAGCGTGGTGTAAGCAGTCTCTTTAGTAGAACTGTTGCACCTTCTAAGTGTTCTGCCAATGAATCGCAGTCTTTGATTTGCTCTACCCACAATATTATCTATGTGATCGTTCCAATTTAGGGTATTTGTAATCGTAATTGCTAAGTATTTAGTTGAATTTACAGCATTCAGATGTGTGTGACTTATCGCGTAATCGAACTTTTGCGGATTTCTTTTAGTACTCATGTGAATAACTTCACACTTTTCTTTATTCAGGGTCAATTGCCACTTTTCGCACCGCACTGATACCTTATCTAAATCATTTTGCAATTCGTTTTGGTCATCTGATGACTCCACAAGACGGTAAATAATCTAAGAGGGCTACTCAGGAACAACAGAGGGCCTACAACACTTCCTTGGGGAACGCAGGATATTACTTCTGTTTTACTGGATGACTTTCCCTCTATTACTACGAACTGTGCCCTTTCTGACAGGAAACCACGAATCCAGTCGCACAGCTGAGGCGATACTCCGTAGGCCCCCAGTTTGGTTAGAAGACGCTTGTGACGAACGGTGACATCCGCTGTAGACAGCACTCATTACTTCATGAGTATAAAGAGCTAGTTGTGTTCCACAAGAACGATATTTCTGAATCCTTGCTGACTATGTGTCAGTAAATCGTTTTCTTCGAGGTACTTCATAATGCTGGAATACAGTATATGTTCCAAAACCCTACTGCAAAACGACTTTAGTGATATGGGCCTGTAATTCAGCGGACTACTCCTATTTCCCTTTTTGGTTATTGGTGTGACTTGAGCAACTTTCCAGTCTTTAGGTACGGATCTTTCTGTGAGAGAGTGGTTGTATATAATTGCTAAATATGGAGTTATTTTATCAGCATACTCTGAGAGGAACCTGACTGGTATACCATCTGGACCGGAAGCCTTGCCTTTATTAAGTGATTTAAGCTGCTTTGCAACGCCGACCATATCTACTTCTATGTTCCTCATCTTGGCAGTTTTTCTTGATTGGATTTCGGGAATATTTACTTCGTCTTCTTTGGTGAAGGAGTTTCGGACAACCTTGTTTAATAACTCTGCTTTGGTGGCACTGTCATCAGTGACTTCACCGTTGTTATTGCGCAGTGAAGGTATTGATTGCGTCTTGCCACTGGTGTGTTTTATATATGACCAGAATCTATCTGGGTTTTCACCCAGATTACGAGACAGAGTTTTGTTGTGGAAATTATTAAAAGCATCTCACACTGAATCACGCGTTATATTTCGAACTGCTGCAAAACTTTGCAAATCCTCAGGATGTTGCGTTCTTTTAAATTTGGCATTCTTCTTTAGTTGCTTCTGCAACAGCGATCTGACACGTTTTTTTTTGTACTATGGGGGATCAGTCCCACCACGTATTAATTTATGTGGTATATATCTCTCTGAAATCGTTTCCTACGCTTACGGGATCAGATCGGAAGGAGTGGAGACTCTCTTAAAAAGCATTTTTATCAGCTTCTTTAAATAGATGTACTTTGCGTTTCTTTTTGATGGTTGTGGGTGTTACGGTATTCAGCCTAGCAGCAACTGCCTTGTAGTCACTAATCCGTGTATTCCTCATGATACTCCCTATTCGTCCAGGATTATTTGTTGCTAAGAGGTCAAGTATGCTTTTGCAACCATTTACGCTTCGTGTAGGCTCATGAACTAATTGTTCAAACTAATTTTCCGAGAAATCATTCAGTGATATTTCGGAAGACGTTTTATGCCTGCCATCGGCTTTAAACGTATAATTTTTTCCAGCATATCGATGGTAGATTTTAGTCGCCACCTACTATAATTGTTGGAGTGGAGCACATATTTGAAATGAGACTCAAGTTTTCTTTGAACCGGTCAGCAACTATATCTTCTGACTCGGGGGTCGGTAAACGTTCCAGTTAATAGTTTAGTCCGATTGTCAAGTGTAATCTCTGCCCATACTATTATATTATTAATTGTATTGAATTATATTGAACATAATATTGATAATAAAATAATAATATATTGAATATAATTATATTGAGGACAATTATTAAACAGCACTCTGTGCGTATTATTAAGGTGGCTGTGTTTCTGGCGATGCTGGACAATGGTTACACAGGTTTCCTGCAGTACATGGCGCTGCACAAAAGGTTGGCGGGCGGCGTTGAATGATGACTTACAGCTAACGCAAATATGAAGATCACATGCTGCGAAACTAAATGTAGTATGGCAGCAGCGTAGCATCTTTGATAGCTATCAATGAAGCGTCCACGTCGCCGGCCGCTGTGGCCGTGCGGTTCTAGGCGTTACAGTCTGGAACCGCGAGACCGCTACGGTCGCAGGTTCGCATCCTGCCTCTGGCATGGATGTGTGTCATGTCCTTAGGTTAGTTAGGTTTAAGTAGTTCTAAGTTCTAGGGGACTGATGACCACAGATGTTAAGTCCCATAGTGCTCAGAGCCATTTGAACCAAGCCAAGCGTCCACGTCACTGGGTAACCAGTAGAGTCTGCAGTCGGGGTATACACAGAATCCCTCAGCGGGGCAGTGTAACAACGTGGGAAAATTGGTTGGCCAGTTACGGTTTTTTTATGTAAAAGTTTAACTGCATAGCTCGTAAATTGTTACTTAAATATAACTTTCCGTAATACCCAGCATTATGTTAAGGTTCATATTCATGTTGTATGTTATGTATCGCATACGCTGTACCACATTGACTAAAAACGACATAGGGTGAGAAGCAATGGCCTGCGCTCCTGTTATTTAACTCCATCACACAGCCACATAGTCAGCAATCGACATCACTGCGCGGTGTCATCAGCTCCTTCTACGTGTCATCCTCTACGCACGTCATCACCGGGTATAACATGGTATAATGTACCAAAAAATTGTTGTTACATCGTATAATTTATGTTTTTCTTAAGGTTTAATACATTAAAAGTTCCCTTTTATTCTATCTGATCTAAATTACGGGGTCTGGTCCGAAAACGATCCACATCTGGTCGGAACCGGTCGTCATTTATTAATAAAAGTGTTTTTATGCGATCAAAACTCTTTTATATTATTACTTTTCTTCGCGATTTCGTGTCAGGCAGAGTAGAAGTCAGTTCCTGTTCTCAAGAAGGGCCGCATGGCAGATGGTCATATTTATAGACCTACATCGCTGACATCAATATGTTGTAGAATTCTGGAACACCTTTCATGCTCACATGTTAGGAAGTGTCAGGAGAACTAAAATCTTTTCTGTAAAAATCAACAAGGATTCCGCAAACAGAGACCTTTCGAAACTCTGTCGTCCACGAGATCCAGAGCGCCGCAGGCATTGGCACTAAGATTGTCATCGTGTTCCTTGGCTTTAGGAAGGCGTTTGACTGAGTTCCGTACTGAAGTTCAGTGAAAAAAAAAAGCTTGTCGAGTATCTGGCCAGGTTTGTGGCTGGATTCAAGTCTTCCTTGCAGACAGAACTCAACTCGACACTCTTAATTGTACAAAACAGACAGTTTTAAAAATAATTTCCGAAATAGCAAAAGGATGTGTGATTAGACCTTTACTGTTTACATTACAAATTACCTACGTAGTAGATGACGTTGGAAGTCCCATGAGACTGTTTGTGGGTGTTGCGGCTGTCTGTAAGAAGGTTTTAACGTTAGAAGGCTTGACGAATTGTATGAGGACCTACAGAGGAGAGATGTAGGGACTGGCATGTGACCGTGAACGTAAACAAATATAAAAAATTGTACGTATATGGGAGAAAAAGATCCACTACTGTACAGTTACATTATTGATGACAAATTTCTGAAAAAAATAACTACAGTGAAATACCTAGGAGTAATTTTCGGAGCGATATTAAGTGAAATGACGACATAAAACAAACCGTAGGAAAGGGAAATGACGGACTGGGATTTATAGGAAGAAAATTAAGGACGGAAAAACACATACCAGCTTATAAACCCAGTGTCTCGCACGTAAGTTTACAACACATCAGCAGTACAGAAAATTGGTGGAAATCTGCATGTCTGGCAAATCTAGTGCAGCTGTGATGTACCTTGGACGTCTAAAACAAAGTGTAAGTAGGCTGTTTAGGTTTTCTTATTGGTAACGCCACGTAGCGCTCTGTATGAAAATCACTGGCTGTGCTGTGTGCAGTCTGTGGCTAGTTTGCATTGTTGTCTGTCATTGTAGTGTTGGGCAGCGGCAGCTGGATGTTAACAGCGCGTAGCGTTGCACAGTTGGAGGTGAGCCGCCAGCAGTGGTGGATGTGGGGAGAGAAATGGCGGAGTTTTGAAATTAGTAAAACTGTATGTCATGAACTGCTGTATATATCATGACTTTTGATGACTATTAAGGTAAATACATTGTTTGTTCTCTATTAAAATCTTTCATTTGCTAACTATGCCTACTAGTAGTTAGTGCCTTCCGTAGTTTGAATCTTTTATTTAGCTGGCAGTAGTGGCGCTCGCTGTATTGCAGTAGTTCGAGTAATGAAGATTTTTGTGAGGTAAGTGATTTGTGAAAGGTATAGTTTAATGTTAGTCAGGGCCATTCTTTTGTAGGGTTTTGATAGTCAGATTGCGTTGCGCTAAAAATATTGTGTGTCAGTTTAAGCACAGTCATGTATAATTTTTTCTAAGGGGACGTTACATATGTTGATCCTTAGCCGAGGATACCTCACTGGTATCTTCTGATTTTTTCTTGTAGTTTGTGTAATTAGTGTAGATTTTGTTTATTGCTAGCGCGTAATTGTAGAGAGAATATCCTTTGTAGTTGCAGTCTTTCATTGTTGTACAGTAAAACAGGTGTGGCAAGTATGTAAATTTGCACCAAGTATTTCGCAGCTGCGCTTGCAACTAATTAGATATCATTTTCAGTGCTATGTTAATGTGTTCTCTTATATTTGCTCTTCAGATTGTGTTTTTCTGTGCTGTCGTGTGAAATATTGTGACAATAATGGCGTGTGAAAAACGTAATACTAGGCTCCAAAGTAAACTGAGAAATAACAGTGAAGACGAAAGCAGTGTGTTAACGCCACCATGTAATGAATTAACAAATATTCAAAGTAGTAATTTGGTAACTGTGCATAGGGAAATGGAGCGGGCGTCAAATAATGGTGTAGGCAGTGAAACAATTAGTGAACAGGGAAGCATTATCGATCGATCGGTCGGCAACAGCTCGCCTCAGCATACTGTAGATTCAGGTTTTGCGTCCTCACCGTTTTCTCAAATAAATCAAGACACATTTTCTGCTTTTCAAAATGCGAATATTGCCGGTGAAAATGCACTGCCGAATAGCACTGAGGAACATGTTTCAGACACCAGTGCACTGTTATTACAGTTAATGCAACAAATGGGACAAAGGCTTGAACAAAATCAGAAACAAATGGGACAAAATCTTCAAAAGTTAGACGCAATGGAACAAAATCTTAAAAAGACACAGCAAAAGCTTCAAAAGTTAGACACAATGGAACAAAATCTTCGGAAGTTAGACACCACACTTGAACAAACACGTGAAGATTTAACTACTGAGTTACATAACATTGAATAGAAATGTCAAAAAGTCTGTAATGACGTAAAAACACAAATTTGTGAGCATTTTCAACCTATTTTTTCGCGGCATGAAAATGCATTACAGAATCACGAAGCAGCCATAAAAGAACTGCAAACCATTGTTCATGGAAATCATGAGACCTTGTGGGCTAAAATTGACTCAGTTGCATCTACCGATTCGGTTACGCAACTTGCAAAAACTCAGGAAAACTTAAAGGACACAGTAGATTCGATTTCAACACAAATGCACACTCTGAAACTTGGTTCAGAAAAACACACTGAGGAAATGTGTTCACTATCGGAGAAAGTAGCTGAACTTTCGGATCAGGTCACTAACTTATCTACAAAGGTAGATGATAATCTGAATGACACAAGACCCGTAGCCTTCATTGACACAGAAGAGTATGAACAAATTAGGAAATTCAAACAAAATCAAATCCATACACAGTACAAAAGAGAAATCCGGGAAGTACAAGATCAGTTGACGCAGGTAATACAAGAATTACATATTTCAGAGGACACTCGCGCTCCAGTACGGGAAGAGGGACATAGAAATACGGAATAACCACAAAATAAGAACACAGGACACTTCGGAAAATATGAAAGAAATTGGCAAGGCGCATTGGATTTTGATATGGGACCGCCGAAACGAAGTAACAATGAGTGATGTGCGACTCGCCGACACGATGATTTCGACTATAAGCTGTTCATTACTACACGTAAATTCAAAACATTTAAGAATTCTGACAACGAGATTCATCCACAAGCATGGCTTCATCAATTCTCTCATTGTTTTCCTCCCAACTGGTCATTAGAACACAGATTAGAATTTATGTGTGGCTACTTAGAGAATGAACCAGCTGTAAGAATGCGATCGGTCATTCACGATTGCCAAAGTGAAGGAGAATTTTACCATGCCTTCCTCTCAGCATATTGGTCTCAAGCTACACAAGACCGAGTAAAACATAGCATCATAATGATGAAACATTTCGAACAATCTGAATTTTCCAGTCTTGTGAAATATTTTGAAGACATGTTGCACAAGAATCAGTACCTGTCAAACCCATACAGCCCCTCAGAACTCATCCGCATTTGCTTAATCAAACTGCCTGAACATTTACGACATATTATTTTAGCAGGACGTTGCAAAGACGTCACTGAAGCTTTTCAGGGACCATTACAAGAACTGGAAATTGACACTGACAATCGCGGAACGCGAAAACAGGAACACAACAATTACAGGTCACATCCGTCACAATTCCGCGATGAAAGAAATAATACCTGGACGCGACAAGGCTATTCTCACAGCACAAAGCGTGACCAAAATAGACACCACCTGTATGACAACCGTTGGCAGAGTAGTAATAATTACAGGGAAAGATCACCTCTCCGTGGGAATGACTATCACAGAGAGAATCAGAGAAACAGATAATATGGGAACCAAAATAATTTTTATCAAGGGAGACAGAATAACTTTAGATGCAACGGTCCAGCGCGCAGTTACGATTCAGGAAGAAATTCTTCACCACGTGACCGACAAGAAAGAAACCATGGAATCTACTGACATGATGACAGACGATATAATCATAACGACAGACGTGAATTTCATCAGAACTGGCGGGATTCTAACAGAGCTAGGCCCTCTCGGCAAGGCGAAAAGTTAGGTCTCCAAACCCCAGTAACGACACGCGCCAACAAAGAAACAGACAATGACTCGCACCGCAGGCAGCCACATGCGCCCGCTGGCTCAGAGAAAAATAACATAGATGCTAACCTTGAGAAAAATTCCAGTATTCTTTACCGATGTATACCACATGATAATTGCGTTAAAGTTGAAACTCGGCGTACTAGGAAGAGCAAAGGGTTACACCACATTTCACTTGTAAAACCATTTATTGAGAGATAATCTGCTTTTTAACTTTGTCTTTGCCATATAACTTTTCACTTTACATTACTAATATGCTTTGTCAGACTTAGAATCTGTTGACATGCAACAATGGTTGTAGTTAAATATCCTGTCAAGAACCAAGAGAACTTATTTAAACAGAAATTACGAATGCATTGTTATTGTGAACAGACACAGACGACACAGTGTTATTGTGTGTGTACATTCTTACTTGTTAGTTGCACGATTACGTAACGACTATCAGGCTTACATACTTAGAACAGATACAGCTAATGAGATTTTAATGCAACATTTTGGTTTACTTGAAACTACATTCTGGATTTAAAGTACTTTCTGTGAGATACCAGATGACATAGTGGTTAGTTTATGTGACAGCTACACAATTTTATCACGACGCTACTAATGAGTGACAATTTACAATGTTGCTTTTGCGGTGTTTCTGTTTTATATCTGCACAGTTTTTCTGTATTATTCTGGAAAGTAAAACATATTTTAGTAGTAACTTCTGTGGTATAGCTACAATGTGACAGCCTTTTTTGTAGCACAACAATACGTTGCAGTATAGCACTTTCTTCATCACGGCAATAAGCATAATAACTAAGATATCTATACGCAAAGCATTTCACTTTTGTTTATCATGAGGTAAGTACATTGACTTCTGCAGAACTTAGCTTTCGGAGGCCGATAACTATGACACTTCCCCAGATATTATCTTACAACAAGACGCACAGTTTAGCGCTGCAGTACACGTATTTGAGTGATTAATTTTGTACTTAAAATATTTATTTTTAAAGATATTTGAAGTACAATGATAAAAAGGTTTTCCGTGATACATTTCATTCCATTGCTGTAATCTGTAACACCTGAGGGTATAATTACATTACTCCTCAGGGGTGTACACGCCTACTTTGTGTACCATGTGTTTGGCAAGCACAAGGAGCCCTAGCCAATATGGTATTTGCTTATACAACTCTAGACATCGGTACCATATTTCTCTAACACATAAAATACACAGCTATCTGATCATTTAACGGAGAGACACAAACATTTTTTACTATGTCAGTGACACATGTTTACACAATTACACAGTTGAATAACTTCACACTAATGAAACTGTATTTTGTCTGTGCTTTGTGAACTGCTCATATTTTTTCGGAACCATTGAGATACTCTGAGAGCTTTGAATGATGTATTTGGTATGGGATCATGATTTTTCAAGTACATTTGAGGTAGATGACACTATTGAAATGAGCAGAGAATTTTCTTTAGGTTTTGAAATTATTGCAGAAAGCTACGATGTTTTTGAGATTTGACTGAGGTGTTATGATGTTATTATTACGACAACGATGTGTATTATGCTGCTGAGGTATGTTTCTGATTAATAGGCTGATGCTATATGAGTTATTTGATTATGCTACTTATCTGTTATGATGAAAAAATGAAGAAGTGTCAACGAATAAGGTAAGGAATAATGAGTAGTGGTTAGGGACTCTGGTTTGTGAAAAAGGTTATTGGAAACCTAGAATCGTACTTTAAGAGTTATGAAATGTGTGTAAATGCGTACCACAATGCCGACGAAAATTTTTTGGACACTGTTATATTTACAGGATTTTGTTTCTACAGGTTTGTAACGCAATTCCAGACCTGTGAAATTGTTTATATGAGACTGTCACTGTAGCGGAAACTGCTGTCGTAAATATTTCCAAAAGAAAGTTAAGTGACCACCTGCACGTAATGCGTCATGGGCACCCAGCTGTGTCAGACGCCTGGAGAAAAAGCCATTAGTGTGTGCCTTTTCAGAGACACAGGCAGAAAAAAAAGGGAGGCCATTATCCTTGCTATTGACATTCCTTTGTAGAAAGCATCGCAAATACGACACGCTCAAACTTGAAAACATATGATTATACTGTGGAGCTCTTCATTTATGATATTTACTAAAATGCCTAATGAAACGATGAGAAACATTTCATGGCTATTGTCTTGCTAGTTGAGAGAAATGCCATATGGCTTGCTTTATGTATTTATTTACTCATTTAGTTTAATATCAAGTTTCTAGCTGCAGCAGCATTGGTTAAAATAAAATTTAATAGATGTACTAACATAAATATTTTGTGCCTACAGATCCAGTAAATAATTTTATGATCTATTCAAGAAAACGAAGGAGCATAAAAAGACGTTTCCCTTCACAGGAATTGCATACGGAATTTTCTTTTCAACTACTTGGTAATTTTTTTGGTAGAATAACTTCTTGTGGTGCACCACTTTAATTACATAGATATTAAGATGTGAATATACATTTCCCTTGTCTGCATTGTTGTCTTTAATGTAATATTTTTTCTGCTTGAGCTATGTCATGTTCAGATGTAAGCTACAGCATTTGCTGCTGCTGTTTGCCAGGCATAGTGCTACTAAATTTCACTTGGTATTACGCTGTTAAGCCAGTTTTACTACGGATTTATTTTTCTTGTTTGCTGCACAGTGCCTTATATTAGTTGTAATATTGCAATTGCTTTGCCAATTTGAATTTTTTTGTCATTGATGTTTGATTTAATTGTTTTGTGCTGCTGCATTGCCTTGTCCCTTAGTTTATGCATCTGAGCTCAGTAGATTTAAGTTAGCTTAAGAGGGGGTAGCATATAAGAGAATGAGTTGCGATGAATTTGAAGAAATGCACTGAGAGGTTATACGAGAAAAATACAGAAAGAATGCTTGGATAGGATTTTTTTGGTGGTCGCAAAGGTTGAAATAAGACGAAAGATCCTTTTGTGTTATCCCACTATGTGTTTATGTACCCTTGCGTATTTGTTTTCTTCCTGTCTCTGTGTAGTTTCATAGAATTTTTTCTTCTTCTAATACTAAGCTATATTCACTATGTTGAGGAATGCTGTTATCCTCAAATATAATTGGGATTAATAATATGTTATTTACCTTGTAAATATGCTTAGACATTATTTATATGTTCTGTTTTGTTGCTCATGTGTCAAGTTGATGTTTCAAAAGTAATTCTGATCTTTTATGTGTGTACTTATGTCATAATTCCTGTAACACTGATGTATCTGTTTATTTCTATTCTTTTGTAAAGCCTGTGCTACTACAAATTTATCTGTATTGTTATGTTCTTTAATAATGTATTTTGTACCTTTGTTATTGTATTCTTATGTTATAAAATTGTAATTGACATCAGTTCGTCAAATTAAGTATCATAGCACTGCACACGTTTCTGTTGGTCATAGTATATGGACAATATGGGAGAAGTAGGGACTGTTAGTGTTTGCACATGTGTTAATAATTCAGCAAGGGACTGGAAAACAGCATTGCTGGTTCTAAGGACAATTCCAAAAAGTTTGTGAGTGCACAAGTAGTGGTTATGGACTTGCTATATTATCTGCAAGACTTTTCAATGGTGATTGTGCACCCGCACAGTCACAACAGATGGCTGTTGGCCATCTTTACAAGGACTACAGTGGGTCGGCATCTTTGATGACCCACCAGTACCATTATTTCTACAAGGACTGCAGTGGGTCTGCACCTCTGGTGGCCCACCAATACCACAATCTCTACCATGACTCACAGTGGGTCTGCACCTCTGGTGGCCCACCAATACCGTAATCTCTACCAGGACTACAGTGGGTCTACTCTGTGATGACCTACCTACCAATATTCTTCAAAATGTCGAATGACTCTGCTGTGGGTTTGCTCTGTTGTGGCCCATTACCTGTCAGCATGTCGTGAGTCAGCACTGTCTTTCCGTTGGAAGGACAACACTACTTCTTCAAGACTGCATAGAAATCCACTACTTCCGTGTGCATTGTCTTTTACTGCTCAGACTTTGAGAAAAGAAACGGCAGTTTCACTGTGATGAATGATCAGGACTGTCTTTATGGACTGTGAGAAAATTTTAGCTTTTGACCAACATTGTATTAATAAGTGTGTGCATTTGATATTTTATTACTGTAATTATGAAAATTTTTTTCAAATCTGTATTGGCCAGTGCCCAAAACAATTTGTAAAATTTTTTGTGGGGAGCATGGGGGCTATGTAAGTAGGCTGTTTAGGTTTTCTTATTGGTAACGCCACGTAGCGCTCTGTATGAAAATCACTGGCTGTGCTGTGTGCAGTCTGTGGCTGGTTTGCGTTGTTGTTGGCCATTGTAGTGTTGGGCAGCTGGTTGTTATTAGCGCGTAGCGTTGCGCAGTTGGAAGTGAGCCGCCAGCAGTGGTGGATGTGGGGAAGTGAGATGGCAGATTTTTGAGAGCGGATGATCTGGACGTGTGTCCATCAGAGACAGTACATTTGTAGGACTGGATGTCACGAACTGATATATATGACTATTGAACAATATTAAGGTAAATACATTGTTTGTTCTCTATCAAAATCTTTCTTTTGCTAACTGTGCCTATCAGTAGTTAGTACCTTCCGTAGTTTGAATCTTTTATTTAGCTGGCAGTTGTGGCGCTCACTGTGTTGCAGTAGTTCGACTAACGAAGATTTTTGTGAGGTAAGTGATTTGTGAAAGGTATAGTTTAATGTTAGTCAAGGCCATTGTTTTGTAGGGATATTGATAGTCAGTTTGCGTTGCGCTAAAGATATTGTGTGTCAGTTTAAGCAAAGTCATGTATAATTTTTTCTATGGGGACGTTACAAAAGGTATAAGCTCCAATACACTGCATCTAAACATTAACTGTCAGGCCGAAAACTAGATTGTGAAATAAAGGGTATACTCTATACAGTGAAATGGTGGTAATATCTTTTAGAAAATTCTACACGACTGTGACCCCACAGAAAGAAAAAATCATCACCGTCTCGACCGATTCTTGAGTGTTGCTCATCAGTCTGACTAGTCTTGTTTATCTGATTGTGGCTGACTTTACCAGACATGACATGTTTATGATCTAATAACTTAGAGCATTGTACTCGATAATGGTGTAAAAGCCGAAATCTAGGTGGTACAGAAGAAAAATATAGTGAAATACAGTTCAATGGTGGTTTACTCTTTCAAAAAGTACTGCATTACTGTGGCTCACCACCATCGGAAAATTTTTGACTAAATGTCATATGGTACAGGGAAGTCCGGCTTTTCTCGAGGGAGCAGTACGAATTAACAACTGTAACTAGAAATGCTTCACAAGCCAGTGCAGACTTCATGCCCAAGGGAATAGGTATAAATAGTTCTTCTTATGGGCAGCCGAAACTGTATAACTACATTTAGTAAATTAAAGAAACCGCATAACAGTTGCTGATCCACAGTCTTTTATTGTGTAGACGACCGCTTTCGGAATATTTCAAGCTCCATAACTGGTGTAAAAAATAAAATCACGTAACCATCTGAAGTCTTCCTCACCCCAGTGTTATCATGGAACGAAAGGTTACGTGTCAAAAGGATAAAAGGGACATAAATTTCACAACAACTGTTCCCCCATGCTGCACAACGGATAACACAAACAAGAAAACTATGTGTTCGCCGTTGTGCAGCACGGGGGACCAGTTTTTAAAAGAATTTACGTCATTCTTTTCCTTTTGACTCGGAGCCTTTGGTTCAATGATAACATGAGGTTGAGGATGAACCCAGATGGTTAACTGATTTCATTTTTTACTCCATATGATTGAACTTTAAGTGTTCTGAAACCAGTCATGCGCATAATTAATTGGATTAAGTAGCTATTGTGCGCTTGCATATGGCACAAGCACATAGCCCATACATGCATTGGCCTGCTCCCCAGTCTATCGTCGAAAAGGTCCTATGTAAGTTCCCCTAGTATAAATGTTACATTTTTCGATTGGCTTTACTGATTTGGTACATTACTGCAGAATGTCTCTGAATTCATTCTGTTTGTTGTCATACGTATCAGTTAAAGACTCCAAAAGTTGGAGCGTACTGTGGAATTGGTCTCACAACCGTCTAATATACAGTCTTCTTTACAGGTGCACTATATCTTCCCAGAATATTGCCATTAAATCCAAAAGTGTCACTTGATTACTTATTACTTATTTCACAAGTTAGAAGGAAGGTCAGCGTTGGCCGTAATATTGATGGTTTATTGATAGCAAAATCGATTTTCAGTCAAATAGTGATCATCTTCTGTGCTGTGGTGTACAAATTAAACTCATAGGCACTGGTATTAAGTTATTACGAGTAACCAAGGCTAAGAAACTATCACAAGTCTGTACTGTTTCAAATCGCCTGCTGCTATTCATCATGATTATCACTTTCTTCAGCATCAGCCCTTTTATATTCACTGTTTAAACAGCCCTTCTCTGGACTTTTCCTCCCACGACAGTCTTCAGCTACACAAAGTCATCTTTCTCCTGCATGTTTCCTAGTGTCACCTACCTGTCTTATTTAGCTAATTTTCTAAATCTACTCTTATTTTAATCTAGCAGTACTGGGTAATTTTCTTCATCTATTCTTATTGTGTGACATCCAATAAACAATTTCATTGGTGCATCTACCATACATTCACATGGCTACATGTTGTGCCCACCAATTCATTTGTCATAGTTGCGTCTTCCACTCCGCTCTCTTCCCTGATGTGCAGACAGGTAGTTATAGAGAGTGAAGAGGGCGAAAGGTGGGAAATAGCAAGAAATGGATGGGAGAGAGCAGTATAAGAGTGACCAAAAACAACTGCTGGATAGCAGGAGACAAAGAGAGGGTAAGAAAGAAACAAAGAGTAGAGAATCATGACAACAAAAAAGGAGAAACAAAAGAAGAGAAACAGGGAAGAAAGAAAAAGGAACAGATGAGAGAGGAAAGAGAGAAGAGGAGGAAAGAATGGAAGGAAAAAGGTGAAACGTGCGGTAGAAATGGATGGAGATCAGTAAAATGGAAGAAGAGGTGGCAAAGGATACGGGAGAAGGAATGAGGCAATGGCGAAAGGACGGAGTGGATGGACAAGGGCGAGATAGAAAAGGGAAAAAACAACAGAGGGAGAAAGGGAGAGAGCAGTGAAAAGCATGTAAAATCAAAAAGAGGAGGGGAGAAGGAAGGGAAAGAGAGAAAAATGGGGAGGGTGGTTTGGGTGAGAGAGAAGAGTATGTAGAGGAAACTACCATACTTCCGTAATTAAAGGGTGCTGTCAATATAAACGTTGAGGATTGTTACTGTCTACAGTGCAGCTAGTGCTGAGATATCATTATTAGCACAGTACTACACTCGCAGCACTCAAGACGGATCAATCGATGATAACTTCTTCACCTACCCACCATGCGCTACTATGCTTAATATCCATCTTTTCCCATCAGAGAAGTGCTTCGTATCCTGGCTGTTTAGATAATCACACGAAACGGCCTCGCAATACTTTGCCAACACAAGGACCGTGGTACCTGCTCTCAGTTTACAAAGAAAGAGGGGGAAAGAGAAAGAGATAGAGAAAGAGAGAGAGATAGGACGGCTGGTTGAGCTGCGAGGCGTGGCACGTGCCGTGTTGGCAGTGGAACGGCCCTTAAGCGGCGAAGCGATCTGTGATTACATCGCGGCTGAGTCCGCCTCCTCTCGGCCCCTCACCACCCTCCACCCCCGCTTCCCCTCTTCTGGCTAATTAGGTCTTCGAGGGAGCGGCAGCAGTAGCACCGCGACCTTCCCACCAAGTCGCGGAGGCCGAACATGTGCCCTGAATCAGCAGGAAGGGATTTCTGAGCCAATATGAATGTCTTCCGCAGACTTCTTTCCAAACCATAGCCCAAATTACAGGCTTTCGTCTCTGACGATCAATTGCAACTGACTGGTACTACATATCCGCACACGTTCTACAACTACATCCACACCTGTGTTCCACGAGCCACCTGACTGTGTGTGGCGGAGGGTACTCCTGCGACGACTATCTTATTCCCCCTTCGGACGATTTCTCGAATTTTCTCGTAGTGGTCATTTCGAAAGAGGTATGACGGAGGGAAGTGCAAGGAAGCTAAGGCAAAATAGCTACATGAAAAAAGTGAAGAAATCGAAAAAGAAATTATTGTCGGAGCGACTGAGACAGCACACTTCCTGTGAAATTAAAAGCAAATGCGGTAGCATTAAGAATTCAATGCGAATTCCACTGTTAAATGCAGAGGAGAGAGGGGATAGGTAGTACATTGCAGATGATTCAAATGGCTCTGAGCACTATGCGACTTAACTTCTGAGGTCATCAGTCCCCTAGAACTTACAACTAATTAAACCTGACTAACCTAAGGACATCACATACATCCATGCCCGAGGCAGGATTCTAACCTACGACCGCACTCCGGCCGGGTAGTACACTGCACGCCTTTATGACGGGGACGACTTGTTTGATGACGTTTTAGAACAAGGGGCAGGAGTAATTGTCAGTGTCAATAAAATTCACCAACAGCTGTGTACTTTAAGATATTATTTTATTTTATTCTGCCGGCCGCTGGTGGCCGAGCGGTTCTAGGCGCTTCAGTCTGGAACCGCGCGACCGCTACGGTTGCAGGATCGAATCCTGCCTCGGGCATGGATGTGTGTGCTGTATTTAGGTTAGTTAGGTTTAAGCAGTTCTACGTTCTAGGGGACTGATGACCTCAGATCTCAGATGTTAAGTCCCATAGTGCTCAGAGTCATTTGAACAATTTTTTTAAATTTTACTCTGAAGGCAACCAACTTCGGCATTTCATTATGCCACTACGCCGAAACTGGTTGCCTTCAGGCAACCAACTTCGGCATTTCATTATGCCACTACGCCGAAACTGGTTGCCTTCAAAATAAAATAAAATAATACCTTAAAGTATAAGGCTGTTGGTGAACTTTATTGACACTGACAATTACTTAACCAGCCGATGTCCCCTGGCCACAATGGATCAATCGAGATAGAAACAGAAGTGGTTGGCGAAGAGATATGGTATCCAGTATTAGAATCAGAATTTCAAATAGCTTTGGAAGACTTAAAATCAAATCAGGTGGAACGAATAGGGAACATTCCATTGAATTTCTGAAATCGTTGCGTTTGTATTCGTAAAAACATGGTCCACACAATTGCAACGATTGCAAGAGCCAACAAGTGTGGCAATTATCGCACAATTACCTTAACAGCTCCTCCATCCAAGTTGCTGACAAGAATAAAATACGGAAGACTGTAAAAGACAAATGAGGATCTCTTAGATGACGATCAGTTTGGCTTTAGGAAAGGTAAAAAAGAGGCAGTTTTGATGTTGTGGTTGACAATAAAAGTACGACTGAAGAAAAATCAAGACACATTCATAGGATTCGTCGACCTGGAAAAGACGTTAGACAGGGTAAAATGAGAAAAGTAGGGGTGAAGTATAGGGAAATACCGGTAATATACAACATGCACGAGAACCAAGAGGGAAGAATAAGAGTAAAAGACAAGAACGAAGTGCTCGGATTAATAAGGATTTAAGAGAGGGATGTAGTCTTCGCCCCCACTCTTCAATCTATACATCGAAAAAGCAATGAGGGAAATAAAATTTAGGTTCAAGACTGGGATCAAAATTCACGTTGTTAATGATAAGATTTGCAAGTGACTTTGCTATCCTCTGTGAAAGTGAAGAATAATTACAGAATCTGTTGATTGGAATGAACAGTCTAGTGAGTACTGAATATGGATTGAGAGTAAATCGAAGAAAGACGAAAGTAATGAGAAGTAGCAGAAATGAGAACAGCGAGAAATTTAAAATAATAATTCGTGATCATGAAGTAAATGAAGTTAAGAGGACTCCTGCTACCTAGGCAACCAAAGACCCAAGACGTACGGGGCGAGAAGGACGTTAAAAGCAGACGAGCGCTGGCAAAAAGAACATTCCTGGCCAGAAGAAGTCTACTACTATCAAACACAAGTCTCAGATTGAGGAAGAAATTTCTGAGAATGTACGTCTGGAGCACAGGAAGTGAAACATGGACTGTGGGAAACTAACAAAATACGAGATTCGAAGCATTTTAGACGTGGTGTTGCAGAAGAACGTTAAAAAATTAGGTGGACTGATGAGGTAAGGAATGTGAGGGCTCTTCGCAGAATCGGAGAGGAAAAGTATGTATGGAAAATGCTGGCAAGAAGAAGGGACAGCATGATAGGATACCTGTTAAAACATCAGAGAAAAAGTTCCATGATACTAGAGGGAGCTTTAGAGGTTGAAAACTGTAGAGAGAGACAGAGATTGGAACAATCCAGAAAATAACTGAAGACGTAAGTTGCAAATGAAGAGGTGGGCACAGGAGACGAATTCGTGGTGGACCGCATCAAACCAGTCAGAAGACTGACGATATTGCGACTGTCACAAGCAACAGGACAGAAGCGATTCACGCATTTGAAAAACTACATGAAGTTACACAGAAAACTGGATGGCAAATTTCGTACGAAAAACCCACTTTATGGAAAGACGGCCAGAAGATAATTCCCCGCTAATCAAGAAACACGGTAACACCATACAAGTCAGCCACTTTAATTAGCTTGGCGAAACTATACAGTCTCAGGACTAAAGAGAATCTCCAATGAACAGAGGATCAGCAAGCTGCGAACGGCATATAAATTGAAATGCGCCTATTACAACAAGAAATGCACTTCGACAGACGCAACGTTGAGACATTACAAAACTGTGATTCTCCCGGAACCAACATACGCAGCTGAAACAATGATAATTGGCGCTCATTCCAAAATCAAGGAAATAGAAAAACAGAAACGAAAAATTCTTAGGAAGATTTACGGAGCAATCAAAGAAAACGGCATTCTGATGAAGAGACCTCAGAACGAATTCTATCAAAAGAGCAACACAGTAACCAAAGAAATCAGGAAACGCCGAGAAAAGTTCTACACACATATCTACACGATGGGGAACACCAGAGCAGCAAAGAAACTACTCGACATCATAACAAAGAGTAAATGTAGCATGGAGTGGCTAAAGGAGGTCCAGAGGGACATGCAAAAGTTAAACATAGAAAATTTCGAAGGCCTCAACGAGCGCCGGAGTAAAATCATGAATGTGAAGTTCGATCAATCGACAAGGCAACAACCTGGAAAAAAATGGACAGATAAACGGAAAAGAGAATATCCTGAGAGGATGAAGAGTTTCAGGAAGAGGGAAAATATCCAAAAATAAAATCGTGAATTCAAGGTCATCCGCTCTCCTAAAGGGTAATAATCGAATAATGATACTGCCTGAAATATGCTGAACAATTTTTACACCATACTTCGTACATATTCTTTGAACCGACGTACCCAGTGTTTTATAATGGGACCTACAGTGCAAACTGCGTTACTGCTCAAGCTACAACTTTGCATCTTCACTTTAGCAAACAATGCCAGAGATGAAAGAAGCAATAAGTGGCGGATATGACTGTCAGAATCGTCTAGGTATCGAACCAAGTTATCTGGATAAGTATTGTCGCTCTTAAGCTCTGAACCAGCTTCTGTCTTACAAGACATTTACTGCTTGAACCCACTACTAGTGATCAAACGTGGGGTCACTTTCAGAGAGACGTCTGAATGTTTGTGGAAGGACTGCAGCCCATTCCTCCTCAAAGTGTCCCATTGGGTTTAGGTCGGGACTGTAGGTAGGCCAGTCTACTTCAGGAACGTTTTATACACGAGCCATTGTCTCACAGATGCTGATTTACAACAGAGGGCGTTTTCATACTGATACAGTCATCGTCTCCGAACTGTTCCCCTCATGTACACAGTAAACACTACAGTGAAACGTGTTCATATGTTTCCCTATTAACGTTTTCTTGAGCGGTTTGGGGCCCCACATCCCAGTCTCGAAAAATGTCCTCGTGCCGTATCATCTCCTCCGTACTTCATTGTTAGTAATGTTCTCGAGGCATCCGCCAAACCCAAATCCTTCTATCGGACTGACACAGGGTATGGCCTGATCCATCACTCCAAATCGCTCGTTCCCAGCCATCCGCTGTCCAGTCGCTTTTAAATGGCCTCAGGCATCGCTTAACATTGACTCCAGAAATGTGTAGCTTATGAGAAGCTGTTCCACTATTGTGCCCCATTCCTTTTACCCATAGCCATTGTGCTAGCTGAACAGCTGGAAACACTTTAAAACTCACGAGTTATTCCTTCCGTTGATTTCATACCCTCCACAGTGCTTTCCGGTCCCTGTGCGCCAGCACATAAGACCTGCATAGTCTTGGTTTTATATGTAATTATTCCTTTGCGTTCCTACTTCACAACCACATCGCCGAAGTCGACTGTGGCAGCTTTAGAAGGATTGAAATGTCTTGGATGGTTTCTCGAGCAGTGCTAACAAAATGTCAGTTTCGTTTTCAGAAATGCTTTTGAACAGAAATGCTATATATGCTTTCACTGATCAAATATTAAATCAGTGAATAACCGAAAATCATCCATTGAGATATTTTGTAGTCCCTCAAAGGCTTTCGATTGTGTGAATCATGAAATTCTTCCATACAAGTTTAAGTATTGTGGTATGAGTGGGACAGTGCACAAATGGTTTAATTTATATTTAACTGGAAGAATGCAGAAGATTCAATTTAACAGTACAGATAGTTTGCAAAAATCAGCAGAGTCCTCTAACTGAGGTGGTATGAAGAATGTTGTCCCACACGGTTCAGTCTTGGCTCCCTTATTGCTCTTAATGTATATTAGTGATTTTCACTCTATATTCATGAAGATGCAAAGGTAGTTCTTTTTGTTCATGATACAAGTATAGTAATTACACCCAACAAACAAGTGTCAGCTGAGGATATTGTAAATAAGATCTCTCAGAAAATTCTCTGCAAACTGACTCTCACTATAATTTGACAAAACACAGTATAAACAATTCTGTACAGTAAACGGCAGAAAACCATTGATAAATACCGACTATGAACAGAAGTCCGTTGCTAAGGCAGAAATTCAAAATTTCTGGGTGTGTGCACTGATGAGAAATTGGGTTGGAAGAAACAGATCGATGATCTGCTGAAACGACTAGTTTCAGCAACTTATGATATAGGGTTTATTACAAATATTGGTGATAAACTTATCAGTAAATTAGCCTACTGTGCCTATTTTCATACACTGGCATCATATTTTGGGGTAATTCATCGTCAAGAGAAACAGTACTCATTACACAAAAGCGTGTAATCAAAATAATAGCTGTAGCTTCCACACACTTATTTAAGGAACTGGGGATATTAACAGTTCCTTCGCAGTACATATATTCACTTATGAAATTTGTTATTAATAACCAATCCCAATTCAAAACTAACAGCTAAGTGCACAGCTACAACACTAGAAGAAAGGATGATCTTCACTATTCTGGGTTAAATCTGACTATGGCACAGCAAGGGGTGAATTATTCTGCGACCAAAATCTTTGATCATTTGGCAAATATCATTAAATTTCTGACAGATAGCCAACCAACTTTTAAAATCAAGTTAAAAGAACTTCTGAATGACAACTCCTACTACTCAGTAGATGAATTTTTTGACACGAAACAGTTACCGTAAAAAAAAGAAAAAGAATGTGCAAAGAAAACTTATGTTAAAGTCACACGTTCCACATCATTACGAAATCACGTATTCACGATCTATGGAACAAGTATTACCGTAAGCCAATGACTAGTCCATGTTCCAAGCTACTAGTTATTCTAGCCGACACATTACGTTGTTGCTGCTCCTCTACTTAAATTCTTCCCGCAGACCATTTTCTCTGTGGGCATCGCTATATGAAACAACCTCCTTTTCTTTTTACTTCACGTTACGAGGCGGATTTTATTCAATACTACAGCGTCAATCACAGTCACAGCCATAAATATGTGATCAAGGAGACAAAAAGTTAAAAGCTGTTGTCTCGTCGCTCTGGATAATAAGTTTACAGCTTACGCATGTGATTGTTAGAGACCTGCAATCCGCATCGGCAGTTACAGCTGGCTTCGCTACACAGACAGTGAATAATTGGCCAGCTAGTCTCACAACTGCTGCAACCGTGTTCCCATACACAGCAGGCGGCGACGAGATAACGCGTCGACGCATTATGTTTAATGACTGTTTTACAGCCGGCACGCGTCCCGGGGTACACGTTGTCGCGTTCGCAAGCATTGGCGCTGTTATCGATCCGGTAAATTTGCATCCACAGGCAGTAAACTGCAATAGCGCGCACTTGCTGCCAATACGGCCAGTTGTCTCTTTATTCAGTCATACGTGTCCACAGCAACGAGTCAGACGTGGGGTATTTCAAAACTGGCAACAAAGATGGAAAGCACTATCTCAAAAATTGTTGCCGGTTGCAAAAACGCGTTCCTGCGCAGAAGACGCAAATGGATTAAAATATAAATGCTGTAGAGTGCTGGTGTTAAGTTGAAAGGTACTGAGCCACCATGAATTTATTAACGTTTCTATAACACCAATGAATTTCTTTTTAAAAAGCAAAAATCCAAGACTAATATTAACAAATTGCCTCCAGAACTGAAAAGACTAAATTTCAATAACCCAACTGATAGCAAACACCTCAAAACCCAAAAGTATAAAATCGCTTCGTTTTAGTAAAGCATATTAAATGAAGTAAAAATGCATTTACATTACAAACAGCAAAAGTATAAAATCTCTTCCTTTTAGTAAAGCATATTAAATGAAGTAAAAATGCATTTACGTTACAAACAGCAAAACATATAATCAAATCAATATGTCACAAATAATAACCATCGACTATTGCCAGTAATTATAAAAACACCATTGCCATCGAAGTGGCCAAAATAACTGACAAATGTGGTTCAAATTTATGATGATATAGGTGGTGGCAGAGTCAACGCCAGTAGCAATAATTCCTCCTTCTCTACTACCACTACCACAGTACAAGAAACCTTCATCAAGAATTTCAACAATGATACACAGGCATCTTCAACTAGACCACAGTTAACAAGAGATACAATCACCTATCCTGTAACACGGAGACAACTCGTTAATTATTTACTACAAATTAAACATAATACAAATGCAGAAAAGTACGAACTTTACGCAGGAAACTTTGATCTGACTACTGAGGCATAAAATTTTCCTTTTTTTTTTTCGATGCAGACAATTTAGTAAACAGCTCGAGCTCGTGGTACTAGCCACCAGATAACTATACAAATGCCTCAGAAATAAGGTAGGTAGATTAAACAATTTTCACTGTCTATAAAGTACTATTCGTAAATCAGAAGATTACCTCCGCATTCTGTACCCTTAGATTCTAAAATGAGTTTGGAATAGTGACAGCCACAAACCCACACAAAAAACGGTTCAAATGGCTCTGAACACTTAACTTCTGAGGTCATCAGTCCCCTAGAACTTAGAACTGCTTAAACCTAACTAACCTAAGGACATCACACATATCCATCCCCGAGGCAGGATTCGAACCTGCGACACAAACCCACACACACTGACAGAACTGAATTCAATAGTACCAGGCAAGACCTGGTGCTTCGATGAGTTCCGAAGTGATACGGAATACCACTCAATCCATGATGAGAAGATTGCAGCACTGCATTGATACCAATGGTCATTACTTCGAACACCTTTTGTGAATGGATATTCATGCCACCTTTTCGACCTTCTATGACCTTCAAAGACTTTAGTGTTACACATCATTGGATTCCTCTCGTTAGCAGCTATCAGAAAATAAGTACCAAACTATTGCATCCCACTTAAAAAGACAAAGTTGACCTTCATACCTCTGATGTGACCTCACCTAGCAACTAAAAACCAACGTTATATTATGGCCTCCATTGTCCCATGCAACATTTGTCCCTTAAAATTTTCAGCTACTGTCATACTTTCGGAGTTATTATAGGCGGCAATAATTAGTGGTAGAGCACTTGCCCGCGAAAGGCAAAGGTCCCGAGTTCGAGTCTCGGTCCGACACAAATTTTTAATCTGCCAGGAAGATTCAGTGACTCACCCTGTATATAAAAATGGGCAACCCGTATACGGAGTCAAAATAGCCACCACGCGACACCAAGTGACGTGCACAATAATCGGATGCTCACCGTAATTTCTCGTAAAATCCAACGCCATTGACAAACGGTTGCTTAGAGAGCGCCGAGAGAAGGATGTAACGAAGATTATTCTCAATCGGAAATCCACGGTTACCATCCAGCAGACACCACCACGTCAAGTATGTGCAATGGTCAGACCGGAGTCCAACCCGGCACCACAACGGTGACAAACTGCTTGCAACTTCAATATCAGCGGACACGCCGAATACTGTGCGTCCTGCCGTAGTAGGTTTCAACGAGGAATGTTCACGGCTCCGCCTCACCTGCAGTGAGCAAAAGGCACAAATGTTGCCAACGGGCCACGGCAGACGCTTGGACACAACACGCCGCCTCACTTGCCCTCTTCGCCGCCCCTGTCACACTCCATTCCTCCAGGTCGCCGCAGCTCTTAACTACATTACTAGCCATTAAAATTACTACACCACGGAGATGACGTGATACAGACTCGAAATTTAACCGACACGAAGAAGATGCTGTGATATGCAAATGATTAGCTTTTCAGAGCATTCACACAAGGTTGGCGCCGGTGGCGACACCTACAACGTGCTGACATGAGGAAAGTTTCCAAACGACTTCTCATACACAAACAGCAGTTGACCGGCGTTGCCTGGTGACACGTTGTTGTGATGCCTCGTGTAAGGAGGAGAAATGCGTACCATCACGTTTCCGACGTTGATACAGGTCGGATTGTACCCTATCGCGATTGCAGTTTATCGTATCGCGACATTGCTGCTCGCGTTGGTTGAGATCCAATTACTGTTAGCACAATATGGAATCGGTGAGTTCAGAAGGGTAATATGGAACGCCGTGCTGGATCCCAATGGCCTCGTATCACTAGCAGTCGAGATGACAGGCATCTTATCCGCATAGCTGTAACGGATCGTGCAGTCACGTCCCGATCCCCGAGTCAACAGATGGGGTCGTTTGCAAGACAACAACCATCTGCACGAACAGTTCGACGACGTTTGCAGCAGCATGGACTATCAGCTCGGAGACCATTGCTGCGGTTACCCTTGACGCTGCATCACAGACAGGAGCGCCTGCGATGGTGTACTCAACGACGAACCTGGGTGCACGAATGGCAAAACGTCATTTTTTCGAATGAATCCATGTTCTGTTTACAGCATCATGATGGTATCAACCGTGTTTGGTGACATCGTTGTGAACGCACATTGGAAACGTGTATTCGTCATCGCCATACTGATGTATCACCCGGCGTGATGCTGTGGGTTCCATTGGTTACACGTCTCGGTCCCCTCTTGTTCATATTGACGGCACTTTGAACAGTGGACTTTACATTTCAGACGTGTTACGACCCGTGGCTCTACCTTTCATTCGATCCCTACGAAGCCCTACATTTCAGCAGGATAATGCACGACCGCATGTTGCAGGTTCTGTACAGGCCTTTCTGGATACAGAATATGTTCGACTGCTGCCCTGGCCAGCACATTCTCCAGATCTCTCACCAATTTAAAACGTCTGGTCAGTGCTTACCGAGCAACTGGCTTCTGACAATACGCCAGTCACTACTCTTGATGAACTGTCGTATCGTGTTGAAGCTGCATCGGCAGCTGTACCTGTACACGCCATCCAAGCTCTATGTGACTCAATGCCCAGGCGTATCAAGGCCGTTATTACTGCCAGAGGTGGTTGTTCTGTGTACTGATTTCTCAGGATCTATGCACCCAAATTGCGTGAAAATGTAATCAAGTGTCAGTTCTAGTATATTTGTCCAGTGAATACCCGTTTATCCTCTGCATTTGTTCTTGGTGTAGCAATTTTAATGGCCAGTAGTGTACCTTCTCCTCAGACCTGCCATCTACCGACGACAGCGACGCTCCATGCGCGCTTGCGGCCAGAAGGATTCCAAATCCGCGGGACAGTGAAGGGAGAGGCGTGTTTATAGCGACAAAAAGTGCAATAGCATCGAAGGAAATTGACGGAGATCCGAAATGTGAAATAATTTGGGTGAAGGTCTCGGTTAAAGCAGGCTCAGACAATAATTGGATGTCTCTATAGGCCCCTGGCTCAGCAGCTGTTGTGGCAGAACAGCAGAAGGAAAATTTGGAAAATATTTCGAGTAGGTTTCCCGGCCATGTTATAGTATTGGGTGGAGATTTTAATTTACCAGATATAGAGTGGGAGACTCAAACGTTTATAACGGGTGGCAGAGACAAAGAATCCAGTGAAATTTTTTAAAGTGCATGATCTGAAAACTGCCTTGAGCAGTTGAACAGAGAACCGACTCGTAGCGATAACATATTACACCTTCTGGTGACAAACAGACACGTACTATTTGAAACAGTTAACGCAGAATAGGGAATCAGCGATCATAACACGGTTACAGCATCGGTGATTTCAGCCGTAAATAGAAATATTAAAAAAAGGTAGGAAGATTTTTTCTGTTAGCAAAAGTGACAAAAAGCAGTTTTCAGAGTACTTGACGGCTCAACACAAAAGTTTTATTTCAGGTACAGATAGTGTTGAGGATCAGTGGACAAAGTTCAAATCAATCGTACAGTGTGCATTAGATCAGTATGTGTCAAACAAGATCGTAAGAGATGGGAAAGAGCCACCGTGGTACAACAACCGAGTTAGAAAAATGGTTCAAATGGCTCTGAGGGCTATGGTACTTAACTTCTGAGGTCATCAGTCCCCTAGAATTTAGAACTACTTAAACCTAACTAAGGATATCACACACATCCATGCCCGAGGCAGGATTCGAACCTGGGACCGTAGCGGTCGCGTGGTTCCAGACTGTAGCGTCTAGAACCGCTCGGCCACTCTGGCCGGCAACCGAGTTAGAAAACTGCTACGGAAGCAAAGGGAACTTCGCAGCAAACATAAACATAGCCAAAGCCTTGCAGACAAACAAAAGTACACGATGCGAAATGTAGTGTGAGGAGGGCAAAGCGAGAGGCGTTCAACGAATTCTAAAGTAAAGTTCTATGTACTGGCTTGGCAGAAAATCCTAAGAAATTCTGGTTTTATGTCAAAGCAGTAGGTAGATCAAAACAAAATGTGCAGAGACTCTGTGACCAAAATGGTACTGAAACAGAGAATTACAGACTAAATGACGAAATACTACATGTCTTTTTCCAAACCTGTTTCACAGAGGAAGACTGCACTGTAGTTACTTCTCTAGATTGTCGCACAGATGACAATTTGGTAGATATCAAAATAGATGACAGAGGGATAGAAAAACGATTAAAATCGCTCAAAAGAGGAAAGGCCGCTGGACCTGATGGGGTACCAGTTCGATTTTACAAGGAGTACGCGAAGGAACTTGCCCCCCTCCTTGCAGCGGTGTACCGTAGGTCTCTAGAAGAGCGTAGCGTTCCAAAGGATTGGAAAAGGGCACAGGTCATCCCCGTTTTCAAGAAGGGACGTCGAACAGATGTGGAGAACTATAGACCTATATCTCTAACGTCGATCGGTTGTAGAATTTTGGAACACGTTATATTCGAGTATAACGACTTTTCTGGAGACTAGAAATCTACTCTGTAGGAATCAGCATGGGTTTCGAAAAAGACGATCGTGTGAAACCCAGCTCGCGCTATTCGTCCACGAGACTCAGAGGGCCATAGACTCGGATTCCCAGGTAGACGCCGTGTTTCTTGACTTCCACAAGGCGTTCGATACAGTTCCCCACAATCGTTTAATGAACAAAGTAAGAGCATATGTACTATCAGACCAATTATGTGATTGGATTGAAGAGTTCCTAGATAACAGAACGTATCATGTCATTCTCAATGGAGAGAAGTCTTCCGAAATAAGAGTTATTTCAGGTTTGCCGCAGGGGAGTGTATTCACAATATATATAAATGACATTGTGGATAACATCGGAAATTCACTGAGGCTTTTTGCGGATGATGCTGTAGTATATCGAGTGGTTGTACCAATGGAAAATTGTACTGAAATGCAGGAGGATCTGCAACGAATTGACGCATGGTGCTGGGAATGGCAATTGAATCTCAATGTAGACAAGTGTAATGTGCGAATACATAGAAAGAAAGATCCTTTATCATTTAGTTACAATATAGCAGATCAGCAACTGGAAGCAGTTAATTCCATAAATTATCTGGGAGTAGGCATTAGTACTGATTTAAAATGGAATGACCAAATAAAATTAATCGTCGGTAAAGCAGATGCCCGACTGACTTTCATTGGAAGAATCCTAAGGAAATGCAGTGCGAAAACAAAGTAAGTAAGTTACAGTACACTTGTTCGCCCACTGCTTGAATACTGCTCACCGGTGTGCGATCCGTACCAGACAGGGTTGATAGAAGATATAGAGAAGATCCAACGAAGAGCAGCGCGCTTCTTTACAGGATCATTTAGTAATCGCTAAAGCGTTACGAAGATGATAGAAAAACTCCAGTGGAAGACTCTGCAAGAGAGACGCTCAGTAGCTCGGTACGCGCTATTGTTGAAGTTTCGAGAACATACCTTCACCGAGGAGTCAAGCAATATATTGCTCCCTCCTACGTATACCTCGCGAAGAGACCATGAGGATAAAATCAGAGAGATTAGAGCCCACACAGAGGCATACCGACAGTCTTTCTTCCGACGAACAATACGAGACCGGAATAGAATTGAGAACCGATAGAGGTACTGAAGGTACCCTCCGCCACACACCATCAGGTGGCTTGCGTAGTATGGATGTAGATGCAGATGTAGATGAAATGAAACGCGGGGGCACGTCACAAAAATATAAACGAAAATGATAATAGTGGGGTCTTTAGCTGTGTCGCTCTATTTTCACTAGAGCGACCTCCTAGAAATGTGATGCAAAGCACTGAAGGCAAACGGTATCCTTGATTTTGAATGAAATGATCCGCGCTGACAGGTTTTCGCCAATTGAAGACACTACCTATGGTGACAGAGGTTCATTCTAACATGTCATAGGTGAAAGGTAACTGCATTATCGCCATTCTCCATCATTCACGAGAAGTTGTTAGGAAATGGCGGACTGAAAGCGGTATTCCATTGTTAAAATAAATATGATAGCATAGCCCATAGAAACGAAACCGTGCCAGTAGCAGGAAGGTGATCGAGCGGCGGCACATACTCTTCAAGTGAAAGAGCCAGGTAGCAGTTGGCAGCCGTTAATAGATGACTCTCAGTAACGCAACAGCCGCAGTACAGCGAGCATCTGTCAGCCTTTCAGCAGCAACAGTACGTTGTTTGGTTATATCCTTTTGAATGACAAACTGCAATCGTGATTTTAATTGGTTGTTTTTGTAGGCATCAAATGTAAAGCATTCGTTTTGAATTTGATACGATTTATTGCACCATTAAGTAGTTTTCCAGCCACTGTATTCTCATCGTCAGGTGGAGGTATTAAATGAAGTTATTTACTTGACCGTTATGCACATAGATAGTAGGGTCGTGGCGATGACATTGCATCGTGGTACACATGACAAATCTATTTTGAAAATGTACATGTAGTCAGTTTCCTCATTGTTGATTGTGTGTGTATGTGTGTGTGTGTGTGTGTGTGTGTGTGTATGTGTGTGTGTGTGGGCGGGTGGAGGGGGGGAATAAACTGACTAAAATGTACATTAACGGAATGAATTTGTCAGGTATACCAGTATATAACGCATTCCCACGACAGTGTCTAGCTACGCGTGGCCCAGGAAATAATAGTCCTGTAACACCTTCTGATGATAAGACTGCAGTGCCTCGAAACCTAGTTAAAAGTACAATAAATATCATCAAATTTAAAAAGTGACTGGCCTCATACTTATAGAAACAGCCACGTACGTTGCATAAGAAATTTCACTTATCCATTTAGCCGGCAGCTGTGACCGAGCGGTTCTAGGTCCTTCAGTCCGGAACCGCGGTGCTGCTACGGTCGCAAGTTCGAATCATGCCTCGGGCATGGATGTGTGTGATGTCCTTAGGTTAGCAAAAAAAAAAAAAAAAAGGTTCAAATAGCTCTATGCACTATCGGACTTAACATATGAGGTCATCAGTCCCCTAGACTTAGAACTACTTAAACCTAACTAACCTAAGGACATCACACACATCCGTGCCCGAGGCAGGATTCGAACCTGCAACCGTAACAACAGCGCGGTTCGGGACTGAAGCGCCTAGAACTGCTCGGGCACAGCGGCCGGCAATAAGTGGGGAGTAGCTGACTATCTCTTTGTGACAAAGAGTCTTTATTATCATTTTTCGTAGCGCGTAATCCTCCTGGGCAGCCAACCTTCACCATAGCTATTCGCCTAGATTATTGGACTGTCAGACCAGGCAGTTCCCGCGATACATGGGCCTTATCGAAGTGGGATGGTTTGCATGCCTCTACAATACTGACAGCCGTACTGTAAATGCAACCTTGTCAGAGTGGTGTCTGTGGAGAGGGCAGAAAAGCGTATGTAGTCTTTTCAATAGCTAAAGGGCCAACATTCTAGCCTTGTAACATTAGCCATCACGGTTTTGCTATGTTGACACTGCGAACTGCTAAAGGTAAAGACAAGCTTCTACTACTATATCTCCCGAAGACTGGCATCTCTATTGTACGGCTTAATAACAACGGCATCCTCTTGGGTGAAATATTGCGCAGCTAAAATAGTCTTCATTTGGATACCCGGTCGGTGACTTCATTGATTAGGAGACATGATTAGTGTTCCAGGAATCGGAGCCTATAATATCAGACCCTTCGGCAAGGCAGGCAGGTTAGATAACTTAGAGAGATGCAGTTGTTAAAATTAGATATCAATGGTATTGTTGAAGTGGCTCGGTTGGATAAACAGGACTTATGACTAGGTGAAATCAGGGTTATCAGCGCAACATCACGTAGGAATAATTAGGAGTACGTCTAATAACGGAAGAGAAAATAGGAATGCAGGTAAGCTACTATGAACAGCATAGCGAACGCATTATCATAGTAAAGAGATACGACGCCAACACCGACTACAATAGCACAAGTTTGTACGCTACGGAGATGGAGACAGAGACTGAAAGAAACTATGATGGGGTACAGTATATTGTTTAGACAGTTAAGGCTGACAAAGATGTAATTTTTATGTGGTACTAGCAATCGACAGCAGGAAAAGGCGGTTCCAGACTGAAGCGCCTAGAACCGCTCGGCCACACGGGCCGGCTTAGTGTATTGAGTCACCAACACTGGTAGCAGTATAATAAATAACATCGTGTGTTTCATTTCATCACATAAGTGAACGGCCGAAGTAATATAAACCAGCAGTCAGAAGGATGAACATAAAAAACATACGTCCGGAAATGTCATTCAACGACGCTACGTAGCGTCAAAGTTATTGGCGCCGGCACATGTTAATGTATGCACATACAAGGTGATTCCGTAATGATGTTACAAACTTTCTGTGAAGATGTACACATGAAAAAAAAAGCCCTCGACCACACACCGTTGGGTGGCTTGCGGAGTATAAATGTAGCTGTAGATGTAGATGTAGATGTAGATGTAGATATTTTTTCTTCTTTCGGTCCACACTACCCCCTCTGGAAGTTGCCTACCTTTCAGTCTTACCAACAACAGTACCGGGTCATGAATTGCATTGTCAGAGGTATCAGAATGACTTTTGCTCATAACTTTCCACTCGTTGGTTTCCAGTAAAGGGATCCTTACCTCAGATTGATACATTTATCCTTCTCCATTTTCCATAATTGTTTGTAGCGTCATCGTGGAATCACCGTCTATATACTCGTACATATACTTACAGGCGCTGGCGCCTATAACTTTGACACTCTGTAGCGTCATTGGATCTACTAAGTGCGCTCTGCAACCTCTAGAAGTGTGTGTAACGTGAAACTTCAAAGTAATATTATCTCAATTTTTATTTGATTTTACTTACATGTAAATTTCTGTAGGACCAAATTGAGGAGGAAATCTCCAAGGTCATGGAATGTGTCAGTAGTGGGGCAAAGAGGGTGTCACCCCACTCTGCACTGTTGCCAAATTTATTCAAGATGGCGGTGATAAAGTCATCCAAGATGGTGGCATGTAGACTTGGCAACTGTGCTTGACGTCATCCAAGATGGCGGATTTTGACGGGAGAATAGTCCAATTGTGCTATGACCACTAACCTAAGCCTCCAGAAGAAAAAATGGCGGCAAGTTTGAATTCCAACATGATAATGCATGCAAAACTGTACTTCTCTTTATTATTATTATTATTATTCTTTACTATTGATTATCATTTATTAACATTCATTATCATTCATTGTCATTTATTATCATTCATTATCATTTATTATCATTCATTATCATTTATTATTATAGGTCTACCTCCACTAGAAAATTGCGCCAAATTCAAATTTCAACACGATATTCTCGCGAAAACTGTACTTCTATGTATTATTATCATTTATTATATATTCAAGAAGTCCGAGTTTCTCGGTGAGAAATCCATTCTCCTTACGTCCATAACAAAATCTATCACAAGTTCAAATCCCCAACGCCATAATTGATCACATGTACGAGCTTTCTCCATCACTTATCTTTTTTCACTCGTAGCCTATTATAATAGTGTCAAATAATAAACTGCACTTATAGTAACGTAATTCACGTCCTTTGATTTTGCAGGGGGGAATGGACTGAAGGCTTTATTTCAAGCAGTACGATCATCACATGTTCTCCAACACAGTTAGCACACACATCATTGATATCGCAGTGCAGTCACTACGATGTCCGCGCTCCAACTGAATTAGTTCAAATCCGTGCCACCCCCTGGCCAGCGCGCGGAGACACTGCCTACACATGTCACGTGAGGCGGCCGGCCACTAGCGCGGAGGGGGGGGGGGGGGGCGGGGCGGCGAGCCCAGCGATTGTTCCCACATTGTAAACATGTTTTCGCTGGACACACTGGAACTTGTCGAGTTGGACGTCACAGCGGCCCCTTGTCCGCTCACCACGTGTATTCGTCGCCTCCACACGTTTCCCACCAAAATTGTCTCCCTCGGAGCTGAATCGCACAACGGTCGGCCGTTTCCCTGCAACACTTTCGGCGCCACGTTCAAACCTGGCGATGCCGACCGCTCACTGTCCACCACATGCCCATGTGCGAGAGAGAACGCAGTGCTACACTTTTGACGGCATAGTTTGCTCGACAGTGGAATCCGCCATGACTATATAACAGCACGTTTGGACCGCTTTAGAACGCCTGCTAATTGACTCACTCTTACGCGCGCATAATAACTGTACAATCGCTGCACCGCCGCCCCGCTTACGTCACACACCCACCATACACACAACGGACATAGCCTTCTGTAAATACCTGGAAAATGACTCTTTATTTCAGACATTACGGTCATGCAGATGTGTTCCAACTGACTTCTCCATGCTCACACAGCAAAACTCCAGAGGGCAGCTGATGTACGCGTGGCTGGCTGAGCCCGCTCCATCGGCAGCTCCCTTGCCGTGTGATGTCAAGTACACCCCCATGGCCAGCGCGCCAGCTAGGCGGCGAGCAGCGCCTCAGGGCCCCACCACAAACGGTCTGCCGCACCTGCGAGTACTTAACACTGGACACGATGGAACCTGTCGACCGTGTGCCGGACAAAGGATACGTTTGGCGCCAGAGTTTCACCGACAGTGGAA
This sequence comes from Schistocerca cancellata, assembly GCF_023864275.1. Taxonomy (NCBI): domain Eukaryota; kingdom Metazoa; phylum Arthropoda; class Insecta; order Orthoptera; family Acrididae; genus Schistocerca; species Schistocerca cancellata. The sequence goes on from NC_064626.1 coordinate 1,210,991,954, forward strand.
TCCACCATGACCGTATAACAGCGCGTTTGCTCGTCGCAAGAACGCTCGCTAATTCACCCTCACCACCCCGCTATATTAAATAATTCAATTTACAATTTCATATACATATGCAAACATGTTCAGCTCCCTAATTTCAACTACTTTTCTAAGACCAGACCGCCACCTGCTACTCCTCCTAGGAACCAGCGCCAAGTTTCAAATCTGCCAGTAAACAAAACTCACTTGCGCTTGCGCCACCAACCTAAGAAAATTGTTTCAAACTAAGCCACCAGCACTCAACCTCTACCTACACATTTCTGGTACATGGACTCACCCTGCACTAGGTCCATGGATGGAGGAACGAATTTACTTTACTTTGGAATGGAGTACATGTATCACACGGACATGTCCCACATCATACAGACCTGCAAAACACTCCTGCATAAGTCATTTATAATGTTCTAGACACACGCTTGCTAATTGTAAACAAAAATAACTCATAGCACAGCCTACAGACATGCGAACCGCTGTTATAAATTCTTGGATGGCTGCACTCTGAGTTATTCGGAAGGGAGTATTGTGAATTCCGTTTGTCCGCGCTGGAGGTGGGTCTTTGTTTGATGGTAGAGGATAAAGATGATAGGGTGTTGAGGATCTGTTGTACTTGTACCTAGTTTGAGGTGTACAACATTGCGCGCATTTGCGGCGAATGGTCAAAACAAGGTCCTGTTGTAGTAACTGAGATCGTTCTGTTTATAGACAGGTTGCAGGAGGTAATAGATATGTCTTTCTCTGACTTAAATTGCAGAGATCAGATGGGTGAAGATAAATGCATACTCATATATGCTTGGAAAGGGAGAATGCTTTTTTACTATTGAGTGAGTTTTGACAGGAGTGAATATGGTTTTATATATGCAAGTGGAAATTGTGAGCGAAGGGTGAATGACATCGGGTTCGCTGGCTGGGGGAGACAATGTTTACATGTCCTGTTGGAGGTGCAAGGGGGAGATGGCGATCTGCGCTATTTAGGAATCCATTTGTGCACTGTATGTCGTTAGATAATAGCTGGAGAGCAGGTATGGGAAGAACCCACTTCAGCATTCTGGTCCTGGGGCTGAGTGGACGGCTGTTTAGATGGACAGCTATGTGGCTTTGACATGCCGCCGGCGGCGCTAGGACACTCGCTTTGTAAGGCGCTATGGGATTAGTTTGAGCATTTAGTACTTGTTTGGGTGGTTATTGGATTAAGAACTGTAATATTGAAGGTCATGTCCTCAGCGGGACTGCTGTGTAATTGAATAAGTGTGTTTACGTATTTGAAGATATGTTTCGCGAATGGTGATGTTAAGTTGATGGCTCAGTGTAGCTACCACTGTAAAAAATATAGCTGTCTGCTGCTAAAAGAAAGAAAGAAAGGGATGACCTTGCCCCCAGACCTGATGGATGAGTTATTAGGTAAGAGCAAGTGATAGTTGAATGAAGCTATGTGTTCAGATATAGGAGTCTCTAAATGGCGGGGCGAGATTTTTTTTACGTGGAAATTTATCTACAGATAGTGGTATTCGACCGCTAGTGACAACAGTTAAAATAGGTACAAATCAAGCGCTGGCAGAATGTTGAGGCAGTGGTAATAATATTTAATTGAAGGTGGAGGTGGTAAATATGGTCCGGGCTTTGAATATTGTCGTATGCGCTTGATCCTCTGTATAAAAGTTTGACTCTTTAATTGCGTTTGGTATTTCTGGTTCAAAAATGGCTCTGAGCACTATGGGACTCAACATCTTAGGTCATAAGTCCCCTAGAACTTAGAACTACTTAAACCTAACTAACCTAAGGACATCACACACACCCATGCCCGAGGCAGGATTCGAACCTGCGACCGTAGCAGTCCCGCGTTTCCGGACTGCAGCGCCAGAACCGCTAGACCAACGCGGCCGGCAGGTATTTCTGGGTGTATGTAAAATTAATTTTACTGTTGAAAGTGCGAGAAAGATATGTTGATTGGTGTTTAGATAGAGGCTACGTTTGTAATTCGAAAATAGGGAATGAGAATGGTAAATTGATTGATAGGCACGCTTTGTGGGGTGATATATGAGTGTCAAGATAGGGTTGAGGACGTTAGCGTATGTTGATGGTGGGACCGGTGTGAGGTTAGGTGTGGTGGGAGGTGTAAATTAGATCTAATTTTAAAAAAAAAAATAATGTTGTAAAGTAAGAATAATATTGAGAAGGTTTTTAGATGGCTGGTCACGCGACGAGGCGAGAGCACGGATGTGTAGTTATGTTTAGTTAAAGGGCCGTGTAATGTCGTGTGAGGAGCAATGTGCAGTGTGCTACAGTGTCATAGGAGCTAAAGACATGTGCTGCTATGATGTGTGTAGCGTATGGAGGCTGCGCTTTGGAATTATGCTACGTTGATATAAAGTTGACTTTCACCCCCGTTCGGTGGTCGCGGCTAGCTCGGGATCGCGGTCCTGGACGGACGTATGTGTGTGCTTTGACCGCTGACGAGCGCGTTGACCACGCCAACTCATGCTTGCGGAAGCCGAGCAGGGGCTGTGTGAGGTCTGAAATCAGACGGATGGGTGACTTCACGATCCTGTGGGCAGGGTGCAGAGTGGGGTTACCTGCGCACGTCTGCTGAGTTATTTTGTGAGCGGATCTGCAGGCTCTGCTATGCGTTATTAGGATAGTTTACGAGTACTGAGCGTATCTACACATCTGTGTGATGTATTATTTAGTAGCAATTTGCCATAGTGTGTACTGAAATTATGATTGGGTGCGTGTCTGTGGGCTGTGCAACATGGCCCAGGGCACATCTGGGATTGGTGTTTTGTGATAGCGTGATAGATACACTGTATGGATAAATAAGTTGTTAAAAAAAATAAATAGAGTGTTCTCAATGATTACATGCACCTGCAGCGCAGATCAGAGTGATTGGATTTCCGTCACCATTTCGGTTGCATGCGAGTAGTAAATGTTTTCCCGGCCGCGTTAACCGAGTGTGTAAATGAGCTATGAGCTATTCTGAGAATAGACGTGAAGGCAGCTCCAGACCACAGACACCGGCTGTATACATGAGAAGAACAATGCAGCTTTCGCATGTGTCGGCTGTCACGAGCGCTCGGAAGCTCAACTTGGCTGGAGACTCTGGAATCCCCTTCCCCGCACGCGAGGCCTGCCTTGGAGCATAATCTAAGGCGCATAGGCGATATCAATTTCTCCAGTGATAGGTGCGAATGCGACTGTGTTGAGGTCATGTTTGGGGGAGGCCGAGCAGAGACTTTTGGTCGGTTTGGCAGCTGGTGGTGTTTGGGCGCGTCTGTTGCACTATTTTGCGAGCATGTCTGTGCACTGTGCGGTGCTTTATTTGTAGAGTTTAAGAGTACAGAGCTCGTCTGCTGATTTTGTGTACTGAACTATTTTAAGAGCTGTTGGTATTGTGTGGTGAAATTAGGAGTTGTTTACGTGTTTGTGGCCTGTGTCAGATGACCACAGTGGGATCAGTGTGGGTGTTTTATGACAAATATGCTCCACGACTAAATAAAAGGGCTCCAAATAAACAGAGTGCTGCCCTTCCTTACTTCCCCGAGCAGCACAGCGCAGTCTGAGCTGTTCTTGCGCAATAACGGCCATCTGGTCAGAATGTGAGTGAGTAGACAAATAACTGGACAAATTTATCTGTAGAGGAGTTAGAGGTCTGGATTGGAATGAATATCTTGATGAGTATGGTTATGTTGCCAAGTGTAGTGCACTACTGGAGTTCAGAAACTGCCTTATGTCAGCCTTACATATCGAAACCTATGGAAAGTAAAAGTTTCAAAAAGTTTCAAAATAAATAAAATACACTCGTTCCTCCTTCCATCAGCCTACGCACTGAAATTATTTCCGAAAATTAGCAGTTGTTTGGCTATTTGGAGGTAAATGTTTTGCATTATTTACGAGCGGTTCGCATGTCTGTAGCCTGTGCTATGAGTTATTTTTAACTGTTTACAATTAGCAATCGTGTGTCTAGAACATTATAAATGAGTTATGTAGAAGTGTTTTGCAGGTCTGTATGATGTGGGACATGTTGGTGTGATACATATACTCCATTCCCAAATAAAGTAAATTCGTTCCTCCATCCATGGACCTAGTGCAGGTTGAGTCCGTTTACCAGAAATGTGTAGGAAGAGGTTGAGTGCTGGTGGCTTACTTTGAACAATTTTCTTAGGTTGGTGGCGGAAGCGCAAGTGTTCTTTGTTTACTGGCAGATTTGAAAATTTGGCGCTGGTTCCTAGGAGGAGGAGGAGGTGGCGGTCTGGTCTTCGAAAAGTAGTTGAAATTAGGGAGTTGAACACGTTTGTATACGTATATGAAATTGTAAATTGAATTATTTAATATAGTGTGGTGGTGAGGGTGAATTAGCGACTGTTCTTGCGACGAGCAAATGCGCTGTTATACAGTCATGGTGGATTCCACTGTCGGTGAAACTCTGGCGCCGAACGTATCCTTTGTCCGGCACACGGTCGACAGGTTCCATCGTGTCCAGCATTAAGTACTTGCGGGCGCGGCTGACTGTTTGTGGCGGGGCCCTGAGGCGCTGCTCGCCGCCTAGTTGGCGCGCTGGCCGTGGGGGTGTGCTTGATATCAGACGGCAAGGGAGCTGCCGATGGAGTGGGCTAAGCCAGCCACGCGTACATCAGCTGCGCTCTGGAGTTTTGCTGTGTGAGCATGGAGAAGTCAGTTGGAACACACCTGCATGACCGTTATGTCTGCAATAAAGAGTCATTTCCCAGGTATTTACAGAAGGCTATGTCCGTTGCATGTATGAGAGTGAGTCAATTAGCGGGCGTTCTAAAGCGATCCAAATGTGCTGTTATATAGTCATGGCGGATTCCACTGTCGAGCAAACTTTGCCGCCAAAAGTGTAGCACTGCGTTCTCGCTCGCACATAGACACATGGTGGACAGTGAGCGGTCGGCATCGACAAGTTTGAACGTGGCGCCGAAAGTGTTGCAGGGAAACGGCCGACCGTTGTGCGATTCAGCTCCGAGGGAGACAATTTTGGTGGGAAACGTGTGGAGGCGACGAATACACGTGGTGAGCGGACAAGGGGCGCTGTGTCTTCAAACTCGACAAATTCCAGTGTGTCCAGCGAAAACATGTTTACAATGTGGGAGCGATCGCTGGGCTCACCCCCCGCGCTAGTGGCCGGCCGGCTCACGTGACAGGCATAGGAAGAGTGTCTCCGCATGCTGGCCAGGCGATGGCAAGGATTTGGACCAATTGAGTTGGAGTGCGGACATCTTGGTGACTGCACTGCGATATCAAAGATGTGTGTGCTGACTGTGTTGGAGAACAAGTGATGATCATACTGCTTGAAATAAAGCCTTCAGTCCCTTCCCCCCCTGCAAAATCAAAGGACGTGAATTACGTTACTATAAGTGCAGTTTATTATTTGACGCGATTATGATAGACTACCAGTGAAAAATATAAGTGACGGAGAAAGCTCGTACATGTGATCAATTATGGTGTTGGGGATTTGAACTTGTGATAGATTTTTGCTACGGATGTAAGGAGAATGGCTTTCTCACCGAGAAAATCGGACTTCTTGAATAAATAATAAATGATAATAATACATAGAAGTACAGTTTTCGAGAGAATATCGTGTTGGAATTTGAATTTGGCGCAATTATCTAGTGGTGGTAGGCCTATAATAAATAATGATAATGAATGATAGTAAATGATAATGAATGATAATAAATGACAATGAATGATAATGAATGTTAATAAATGATAATGAAAAATAATATACAAAAGTAAGATTTTGCAGCCATTATGGTATAGGGATTTGAATTTGGAGGTAATTTTCTAGTGGAGGCAGGTCAATAATAATAAATAATAATAAATGATAATAAATAATAATAAATTCTAATAAGTGATAATGAATGATAATTAATGATAATAAATGACTATGAATGATAATGAATTTTAATAAATGATAATGAATGATAATGAATAATAAACAAAAGTTATGTTTTGCAGCCATTATCATGTTGGAATTTGAATTTGGAGGGAATTTTCTAGTGGAGGCAGGTCAATAACAATAAATAATAATAAATGATAATAAATGTTAATAAACAATAATCAATAATAATGAATAATAATAATAATAAAGAGAAGTACGGTTTTGCATGCATTATCATGTTGGAAGTCAAACTTGCCGCCATTTTTTGTTCTGGAGGCTTAGGTTAGTGGACATAGCACAATTGGCCTATTTTCCCACCAAAATTCAATCTTCCACCTTTTTTTTTTTTGTTCGGATAGTGGAAATAGCACAATTGGACTATTCTCCCGCTAAAATCCGCCATGTTGGACGACGTCATGCACTGTTGCCTAGTCTAAATGCCGCCATCTTGGATGACGTCATCGCTGCCATCTTGAATAAACTTGGCAACAATGGAGAGTGGTGTGACGCCCTCTTTGTCCCACCACTCGTGTCTTTACATGAAATTACAACATAAAATTAATAACAGATAAAAATAAATGTTCATGAACCCGAAATAAGTCAGTCCATAAGTTTACGTAAATGCAGTCAACAATAAAATAAGAATCAGCTTAATTTTTCAATGAACTCCTAGACAGAATAAGAGTGACCCATGAGGAAACTCTTCAGTTTCGATATTACTGATAAGATTTTTGAATTCGAGTGGTAGCTTATTGAAAATGGTTGCAGTAGTATACTGCACACCTTTTTGGACAAGAGTTAAGGAAGTCTGATCCAAATGCAGGTTTGATTTCTGCCGAGTATTAAGCGAGTGAAAGCTGCTTATTCATAGGAATAAGCTAATATTGTTAACAAGAAATGGTGAGGCCGATGTTGTATGTATTCACAAGTAACTACTATCCTTCTGCATATGCTTTGCAAAATTATCCAAGAAAAGCTTACGTCAGGTTACTAGATAAGTACATGTATCAATTAAGTACAAAGGGTAATTACCTTACAATCGTCTACCATAAGGCCATCCAACGACCTGAGCATGTAAAAACTGCAACTGGATTAAGAGTAAAAAACCAGCTGTGGATTTCCTCTCTCAGTGAGGGATCTAGCTGTTGAATGTTATTCTGAAAGATGTCATATTCTTTTAGCAAATGGTTCACAAATTGCGTAGTGAACTGTAACAGCATGACAGTTCGAATAAACGTTTATTAACGCTGTATATTTGCTGTCTGTAAGTGTTTCTGTTGTTCAGATAATCAGATTTGCTGACAGACGTTATAAAACAAATACTATAATAGTGTCTGAGAGCTTGCTTTAAGATTTGTACAAGGATGCATACGTGAATCAACAAGTTAAGGATAACCTAAGCTGAGTTTTGTGTCGGAGAAAGAGAAGGGAAATGATGCTCTTATATGAGGAATTCAGAGCAGGAAAGGAGAAGGAAGTAATGAAGCAGGTGCTAAGTGACTGTAAAGGAGGGGCAAAGCTGGAGGGGCTCGTGCTGTTGACGCTGAAATGAAAAATTGAGACAGCGGAGTGGGAAATATGGATTATGATGTGGGGTAGCTCGAGGGTTGGGTTTCTTTAAGAGTTTATTGCGTGTAAGTGGATTACGTCTTCTGGAGTAAGTGTTTGGGTAGGGGAAGCACGGATCGAAGCGTCAGCTGGTTGCAAACAAAAGGGTGACTTCAAGTAAGATAGGGGACATGGACATGCAGGAACCGAGCTGTCTTTCGCTGCTATAATGTAAACAAGTTTTTCACGAAAACACCTCACCAAGTCAACTGTTATTCTTATAAAGTTCCTGTGGTACTTAACTGCCCACTGACGACACAAGGCCCATGAGAGCTATGTGTTCGTAAGCACTTTTGACGTCATTTAATGGGAATTTGTTTCCCATTATCGATACAATGGCTGTATCCTTGTCCGAAACATAGGTTATGTTATCTGCTACACTTTGTAGAATATTTGATCTCTTTCTGTGTTTTCTCCCAAAAACTCTCATGCTAATTCCATTCTAAGCACTAAATCATCTACATTAACATACAATTGGCTTAAAAATATCACTGTATTAATAAGGACCACTCTTTCTCGTCCTGGCATGAAATTCACAGTCCACTGACAATATTGTGTAACTCTCCTTACCCACGATTGCTCAACAGCAGCCTCCCACATTTAGATCCATTGGCAAGTTACCAAAAGCACATATATGCGTCCAAACAGCATTCCGTATTCCATCAATAGGGTAAGCTAACCTCGGAAATTGGATACGTATCTCCAAGTGCGACTGACCTTGATCGAACTACTTTGAGCATATTACGAAGATTGCGATATTAGGGTTTAATATACCGTCGACGGCACGATCATCAGGGACAGAGAAGAAACTGGTATTTGGAAATGTAATCGACTGTATCCTTTTCAGTTAAATCCTCACGGGTGGAAACCACGGAAAACCTATTTCAGGATGGCCCGACGCGAATTTGTACCGCCATCTTCTCGAATACAAGATCCATTGTCTTGTCGCTGGACTCTTAAGCGTGGTATGCAATGACACAGTGTTCCATCTGAATGTACAAGACGTCAATGTAGTTATAAAGGTAAGTAAATGGGTGAACAATGTCTTTTACCAGGTTCCCGAATAACTTCCTAGTGAATGAAAATGGAATACGTTACGAAAGTCATATTTCTTCAGAAAGAGATTTTCACTCTGCAGCAGAGTGTGCGCTGATATGAAACTTCGTGACAGAATAAAACTGTGTGCCAGACCGAGGCTCGAACTCGGGACCTTTTCCTTTTGGTGGCAAGTGCTCTCAACTGAGCTACCCAAGCACGACTCACACTCTGTCCTCACAGCTTCACTCCTACCAGTACCTCGTCTCCTACCTTCCAAAAGGCAAACACGACATCATGCAGCGCGGTACAGATGGTCCCAACAACATGCTGAATGGGCCGCTCAGGATGACATCACGTCCTCTTCATCGATGTGTGACGCAATTGCCTTCAACCAGACATTCGTCGTAGACGTTTTTGGAGGCAACCCGGTCAGGCTGAACGCCTTAGACACACTATCCAGCGGGTGCAGCAAGTTGGAGGTTCCCTACTGTTTTGGGGTGTCATTATGTGGGGCCGAAGCACGCAACTTAAATTATCGATGACAAATGACTTGATTAAGTTTGAGTACCGTCGGGGTTGTTTCAGTAACGCTATTATTTGTATCTTTAAACACGCATGAAGCTATTTAGATAGCATGGGACCTGTAAGTAATTTTACAGTTCCGGTTTATGCCTTTTGTTATTAATTCGGATGCTATGAATGTTTACTAAGTCAGTAAAGTCAGTAATACGCTTCTTATAAAGTTTTGAACAAAGAAACAGAAATATATTGAGGAGCTGAAATGCTGGCAAAACTGAGTGATAGTCCAGTTTGCCGCGTTAGCTGTTTATTGTAGTCTCTCAGAGACTGGAACAGGTGATTTCGTACCATGCTCAAAAGTATCCGAAAGACCTAAATTTGGTTTCGCCTGATTTGTATGCAAGTCACATGACGTAACTGTGCCACTGGTCCTCTACTCTCTTTTCTGTACGATCGTTTGATAACACAAGTTGTTACTTCAACAGGCCATAAGATATAAGTGCTCTGTAAGGATATCATTACAAATATAAATTAATATCACGATAATGCCAATATCTGAAAACACGTTATTAGATTGACACAACCATAACGCTGGAAAACTCAAATTTATTACAGTAAATGACATTTCAAAACGCAAGTCTCAACTTCAAATTACTATACGAACATTTTTGTACTGGACTAGAATAAAAAATTCCAATCCAGTGACTACTGGTCCTGTTAACTAACATACGAAAGCTGTTAAATATGGTTTCAGTTACAAATAACAAAGCGAATTCACGTTTAAACTTGAAGTGACAAAGTGTAAAGTTTTGTGTTAAACGGGGATTCGAACCCAACACCTAACTGGACTGTTAACAAGCACGACCAAATGTTAGAAATCGTAATTTCTTGCTAATAGCGAGCTCATCGAAACTGAAATGACGAGACGAAGAAGTTTTCACCTTCCGGGGTTCCAAATCAGTACCTATCGTCATTGACATCTTGTCACAAATACAAATTAAAAATCGATTTATTTCACCGGTAGCGAAATATTTACATGTCTGAACTGGAAGTAACCGGTACCAGGTGTTACTGTTGAAAACACACTGAGAGGTGATAAAAATCGTAACCATTTGTAATCTGAAGTTTGATGTGTGCATGCTACGACTTGAAATGAACGATGGAAACTTTTGTGCCAGCTCAGGATTCGAAACGAGACAGGCGCTTAATGAGGTCCTTGAGGAGTTCGGAATCTTGGGGAAAAAATGAAACGAGGAACTGCATCATCTCAAACGCTTCAAATCCACCGGAAGGACAGATCTGATTTCGAATCCCAGTCTAGCAGAAATATTTTCATTATCTGAAGTTCAGAATCAACATGAAAAAAGTGGACTTTGACTTTACCTGAGGATTCGCTCATTTATAAAATACATCGTATATGAAAGCAAACCCATGACATAGTTCCTACCTGGCGTAACTATCGCCTCCGGCATGACCTAACTCACACCGACTGATCTAAAGTGGTTAGCGAAGAGACGTCATTTTTGATATGGATTTGAAACAACGGTGATACCCTACAATGTTCAACTTGAGGTACCAGAGGTGAAGAGGGTGTTTTCGCGCCTGTTATAAGCGGTTGTTTCAGGTATGAATCGAACTCGGACGTTGGCATATGTGGTTAGGATCGTTCCAACAGACCACCAACCGACACAGAGGATTGGTTCCTGATTTTCTCGTAAAGAACGACGCTCCCACACGAAAAGAGACTGCTGTTTCTGCTCTGTACATTCATTTCTTTGTTCGTCCACATCCATATTCACCAGCGTGGCAAAAAATAAAAACACCTACAGCCGTCCTTATGATTTTATTTTATTTTGTCGCTACCAGTTTCGACGCTTCATTGCAACTTCTTCAGGCTGTTTTGATGCTGTACGGGTTGATACGATCGCCATGCATAACCCATCAGCTGCCAGCATTACTGGATTCGCAGATAATGAGTCAGCCCTCCAACCATCAACAATATCAACCTACAGTTGATGGTTGGAGGGCTGACACATTATCTGCGAATCCAGATAATGCTGGCAACTAATGATTTACGCATGAGGATCGTATCAACCTATAGGGCATCAAAACAGCCTGAAGATGACGCAATGAAGCGTCGAAACTGGTAACTACAAAATAAAATAAAATCATAAGGACGGCTGTAGGTGTTTTTACTTTTTGTCACGATAGTAAACGGCCGTTGTCCCAGAGACGTCCAGCTAAAAGGATGGACATACAAAAAATATTCACCAGCTGTCTACCCAATGCGCGTTTCTTATTTTTTATTCACTCAAGTGGAACCACGTAACAGTCATCTGGGTGAACTTCCAACATGGTAGGATGCGGAAATTTCTGCTGGAGGTGTGCCTTTCCACTTGTGATTGTGTGTTGATACATGCATTTATGGTATACTTATAAATATAGTGCACTGTAAACTCAAAGACCAGATATCGATCACACTGTCATTTAAACCGCATTTGGTCTCATATAATTACGTAGGTGGGGGCTTAATAACCTTTCATGCAGCATTTTTGTTTAAAGAATATTGATGTATTGTAATCCATCGGGGCACCTCAAAAACTGAAAGGTGCGAATAGAATCCGCGTTCTGAGGATTCCGTTCAAACTTAATAATGTTTGTCAATAACAATAATAACTTTTTTGAACCACTTTCCTCCTCTTGAGCCCTTCCTTATTCGTCGTAAGAGCCTTTTTCGACGTGGCTTTGGCGCTATTATTATTCCTATTTCCATAACAGAAGTGTCTTAACTGAAGTAAGTAAATGCTCTATTCTTGAAATAAAAATTAATGTATTGCTTGCAGAAAACAAAAAATAAACGTCTACTACATGAGCAAAATGTTGCAGGTAATGATAAACTAAATGAAAATCTCTTTTGTTTGTAACTAAAAGACCGTGTTCTTCATAATGTAAAATAAAAATATTTCTTGGAAACGTAAATCAGTGTCTTTTTCGACATCACTTCGTAGACTTGTGTGTCTCTACCCTACCCCAGTTATCCATCCGGGCAAAGTGGACCTTCAGCTTAACGGAGACTCCTCACATCTTTGAGAGCTGAAGGCTAGGTTAAAACGAAGACTCAAAAATCGGTTTTTCGACACAATCGATCCCACGACCTCTTGGTGTTAATTTCCATGAAGCACTTTACCGTTAGACCATCAGGGTCTACGTGACCTAACGCTATACGTCTATAGTTTTTTAGACTTGATTTTACAGCTGTCAAAAATGTGACATACATCATCGTTTCTTTCGACTGCATTGACATAAATTTCAACATGATACATCCCTCCCGTTCTTGAGAAACAGAATTATTTGCAGACGACCGAATCGTTTGATTGCACTGAATTAAGAAAAAGAAAAAAAAAGCGGAAGTATATCCTAATGTGTGCCCTCAAAATATAACTGTATGCATCTAGTGGCACAAACAAGATGTTTTGTGCTAATAATTGCGTTCCCTAGGTGTGTCCATCGCAGTTGACAGGTGTTTCAACCGAGGTGCCTTGCAGTCGCAACATACGAAGAGCGACCCAGGAAACTGCAACAAGTGTTGTTACTATGCGAGAAATCCCGTCTGCACTCTACTAATTTTACAAAGGAACCTGTTCAGGAGCTTGGCTGGAAAGCAATCCCAACTGCCCTTTTTCTTGTGAACTACAGTCCTAAGACGTTTATCCTTTTCGCTCCTTATCGAATGACTATCAATAAAATTTAGTAGGACATTTCTGAAACCACACCAGGAAGTAAATCGCCGGCCACGTAGTTGCCAAACGCATTTTACAATGTTGCCTAGTCTCCATTAGACTTACAATAGCCAATGTGTTGAGCTGGCTGACAGTTGGTAAGCTCTCCTTTCGAAGATGCTACAAAACCTGGTCCTATCGTATTGACTGGTAGCCGAAATATCTGAAGCATAGCCCCGTTAGTTTTATTTGCATTTCAGTAACCATGACTTTGATCTAGACACAACGACTGTAGCTCAAACATCATAAATAAAGAGAAAGCGGAAATTACTTGGATGGCTCTGATCTTCAATGTTCTGGAGACTTGTAGCTCATTCACCACAAGTGATTCGCTTTTTATCGTCACTTGATACAATTAACATTACAACTAACAATTTTTCTTTTTAATATTATTCATATAGAGCAGTTTTCCTTAAGAATGCTTTCATTGGCGCCACCTCTAACATTTAAATAACACAAATGAAAAGACAACATAACAGTGATTATAAAACACTAACATCTGCAAAGCATTTCATAAGCAGCAAATAGCACACAATTTCAAATCGGAAAAGCAAACAGAATAAGGAAATCTTTCTCAGTGACCAAAAAACAGCACTCAGAAATCAGTGAAGAAACGAGTGAATGAGTACAGTACAAGTTCGATTATGTGGGAGATAACGTTGCTGCTGATTAACTTATTCCATATGTTTATTTCCTATGTTCAATAAACTAACGCAAATACGCTATAAATTGTGCACTGTACTAGTGCAAATAAGTTGCCACTTACCATGGTAACTTTACATCACAGGTCTTCTATAATATAACAAAGTACCCGTAACACAGTCGTCCCAAAATCGTAACAAAATAGAAAGATGTTATTCACTTTTGGCATAAAAACCATGAAAATACTTAAGCAGCGTTTCAGGACTACCCTGAAAATAAGGAAACGCAGCAGTGCACGCAGACACATAACGAAAACCAATTAACAAACTATTCACTGTGCCGATTAAGTCTATACAATTGTTTGTCCATAAAAAACTAAAAAAAATAACTCAGCAGAAGCAGAAAAATTAGCAACATGAAGTGTGTAAACCTGTAAATTTTTCATTTTTAGACCTGCTGGGTACTGAATCAAAGTAGCAAAAAAACGTATCTGGGAGATTTATAAGGATGTTTTTACTGATTATCGATCTGTCTGACTGTAACTTTGCGACAGAAGAAGTACAAATTTGTTCTCCTGAGCAATTACAACCGCCAGCTACCGCAGTCTTCCTTTTGAGTGGTAAACACTTCACCGCTAAGCTGGCGGACAACTATCGCATAGAGCTTTCTCTTTGCGCTAGCGATGGACAAAACGAATAGTTTGCAACGTAAAAGACGAGAGTGGATGTAGTTTCAACTTGGAACGAGCTTTCTGGACTCAAAAACTAAGATTTTATAACTTTATGTCATCCCTTTAGTGAACCGTTCAAAATATTTAATTAAAATGACAAGAAAATATGTGGTAAAGATAGAGAGGTAATTCTCTTTCCTTCAGGAAGTAGCCTAAGTCGAAGATCACAGTGTTGCCAAATATGTTCTACGAAGTCATGTCTCTAGACAGTGGTAGCTAAAATGTATCTTGTGCGTCTCCCACTTGCTTTTGAAAGACATGGGGCACGCAGCTGCATAGTTCACCAAATGAATAGACCAAAGAATTTAGGAATTTCATTTACATTTCTGGAACTATGGATCGAAACTAAATCGAAATTATGAATAGTTCTCTGGCTAAAAGCTGCTAAACTATATGTTAATTGCATCGACACCACACGACCCGACACACTACAAGTCAATAAATAAATTATTTACACTATTTACACTAATATTTTTACATTATTTATAAATTATTTATACTGTATGTTGTTCGTTTATCTGAAGGTAGATTCCTGTTGGGACTAAAACCGAATGGTTTGAATTATTGCTCCAGGGCTTTATACTGACAGTCTCCGATAATACTCTCAATAATCAAACAGACATAAGACCCCGAGCTATATAGGCCAATTTTGACTGTCAATTTTAAAAGCTATTTTGTACAGATATTTACACCAGAAGAAAGAACGGAAAAGTTTATAAGTGACCTGAACAAATACAGCTGTAGCGGACCATTGGACATATCATTAGTTTCATTTTACAAGTTTTAACACCTGTAATTAAAAAAAAAAAACTGTTCAGTGTGTGAAGTGATAGATAAGCAAAGTCCTTGAATAAAAGATGAGACACTCAACTGAACTGAACTGACGAGGCTCTGAATCAAGTAAGTCAAAACAAGGCATTTGGAGCAGACGACATTCCCTCAAAATTATTGTGGTCCTGTGAAGAAATACTTATAAATATTCTCTCAGATACGAAAGGTATGTGGTATACGAAAAAACACCTCAGACGTCAAGAAGAACGTAATCATCCTAATGCCAAAGGCGGCAGTTACTGACAGAGAATACACTTTTACCGAATTGACTTCGTAATAAGTCTTGGTTCCAAAATACCGATACAAATTATTTACAGATGTAGTAAAGAAAATAACTAGAGAGAGCCGGGCTCAGGGAAGATCAATTTGGATTCCGGAGAAATGTAGGAACACTGTAAAGGGACGCGAAATTGAAGCGTCACCCATCCACTAGTGTCAGCCCAGTTTGCAGGTGAATATAAGTTAATTTCAGTGTTTTTGTTTATGTATTTTTGTAATATTTGTAATAGTTGTGAATTGTCTGA
This sequence comes from Schistocerca cancellata, assembly GCF_023864275.1. Lineage (NCBI taxonomy): Eukaryota > Metazoa > Arthropoda > Insecta > Orthoptera > Acrididae > Schistocerca > Schistocerca cancellata. Next base: position 1,211,007,554 of record NC_064626.1, read on the forward strand.
AGTTTTGTATTTAATTTTTTATGTTTCATGTACGGAGAGGGCGCGCAACGAACGGAGACAGCATCTTCACTGCCGGGGCCAGAGAGAAAATTGCTGACCACTATACGTCGCGGGTCGACAGCCAGAGAGCAACAGAAGGTCCTGAAACCGAGTTCTTGCGTCGTGCTTCTAAAAAACTGAAAAAAATAAGATTTTGTAATTTTGTACTACAATGACGTCATAGAAAGTTTAATCATGTTGTAAATGGGCAGTCCTATCTTGTCAAGGCTCAGGTTCACGTCTATATGTAGGAAGATAATAAACTAGTGGATACTGCTAAAGTTCAAATACGTGTTCCGAGAATTTATTTATGAAGAATTATGTGAATGAATTGATTATTAATTTTGACAACGTTCATCGCGAGTCTGAATCTGGAAAGTTCATTCAATGTGGTTCTAATATTTGTTAAATCAGATAACTTGCATTAATATAATTTCTGAGAAGAAACAAAACGACGTTTAAATTGAAAAAAGGTTGTGCAAACAAATTGGACTGAGTGACGTAATTCTGTGCATACGACTCATATGATGATGTTTTACAGTTTCGTTCAAGAACCATTCAGAGACAATTTAAAAAGAATTTAAATAATTTTGAAGTGTGTTGTAGCTGACGTAGGTGACGAAGTCTGCACATGGTCATATGTTAAAAGAAAATCATTCATACAAAACTTGCGTCGTTACACTACACCGTGGCGACCTTATAAACAGGACTTGTGTGCAACTAAGACACACAGGTAGGAAACAAAACATCAAGAGTCCTTCGGAAGTTAACGTGAGTTTTCGTGGAGCCTTCACCAGCCAGCGGCGACTTCGCGGGTGTGGGCATCTGACGGAGCGCAGCCAAGCAGTACGGTCACGCAGTTATTCCACGAGAAGGCGCATCTGTTGGGCGGCAGCTGAACGCTGCAAACCCCGACAACCTTTTTCTCCCAAAACTAACAGGCCCAGTACGTCAGCTGGGGGCCGTTGTTCCGGCTGGTATTAGAGGTGTTGCTGAGGGCTTCGCCTGTCTACGGTGCTGCCGGGCGTGGTTGCAGCCAGTGGCGTCTCCGGTGTTCGACTCAGCGTCCTGCCGGTTGCGGAAGCGGGGTCGCAGCATCTCAGAGGCTGCATCGACGGCTGTTACTTCTGCAGCCCATAGCAGCACACTGAACACCAAGAACTACAAACTACAATATTAGTGTCCGGTGAGTCTGTTTTAACTTGGAAGTGGAGTGTTGTATATAGGGAGTGTGTTTTATGGGATTGTTGATTACAAGTCTGCGTGTGTAACTAGTTAATATCTTACAATAATGTTGGGAAGTGAAATGTCAGACGAAGAGCACTCCATGTCCGATAGGAGCATGAGATCCCTTTTTAGGGCGATCGCTAAATTAAAACAATCTAACGGGGATTTTTTAGCTGAATTAAAACAGTCTAACGAAGAATCTACTGCTAGAGTAAAAGAGGAATTAAAACAATCTAACGAAGAATCTACTGCTAGGTTAAAAGAGGAGCTAACAAAATCTACAGACAGGTTACAGGAATATCTTATTTAAACCAGTCGAGAATTAAGTGAGCTAACAAAATCTACAGACAGGTTACAGGAACATCTTAATGAAACTAAACGAGAATTAAGTGATAAAATAGAGGCTTCTAAAGTTGAAATGCAGGAAAAACTAGTAGGACGTATTAATAAGATTGCTGATAATTGTAAAAGGTTAGAAGAACATATCCAGGAATCGCGTGAGGAGAAAGCTCGCATGCGAAATGATATTACTGACTTAACCAAGAGACTTGGTAATGTCAATGTCTTAGTTGTAAATGAAATAGAGAAAAATAACGATACGTTACGAGATGAATTTTCTATTGAAACAGAAACTGTTCGTATAGAATCTATTAAAGAGATTTCTACCAAACCTGTAGAGATTTCTTCAATAGATAATGTAGAATTAGAGACATTAACTCATCGAGTAGAAAAAGATCATACTGAAATAGAAAACATGATATTTTTAATTACCGAAACATGCAATAACCTTGAGACTGCCAAAGATAATAACATTGACGAAGGTACAGAGCGTTCACATCGTGAACACAGTGAAGAATCGGTATTAGCCAACCGCGTATCCAACACAGAAATGCGAATACAGGAAATTACTAAACGGTTATCGGAATTAGATAATAATGAAAACATTTCAAGTAGTAGAAGTAATAACGTAATCAGAGACAACAGTCGCATCGTGTTTGCTAGCTCGGACGACAACAATACAAATAAAGAAATCACGGCAATCTAAACAAAATCCAACTATGTCTTTCGCAGAATGTTGGGATGATATAACGGCAAATTCAAATGTAGCAAGTCGATTTCCTGTATTCAAACCAGGAGGCGAACTTCACCCTATAATCTTTATAAAAGCTTTTGAAACTTCATTATCTCCTAATTGGAGTAATGAAAAACGGATTCAATTTGCAAAAGGACATTTAGAAGCAGAAGCTGCGGAATGGGCAGTAGTGCATAGAACTGAATTTAGGGACTGGGATGATTTGTTAAGCAGTTTAAACAAAATGATTGGTTGAGAGGAAAACAACAACACTTAACTTTAGAGTTGTTAGACTCTCCTCCTTATTCTAAACGGTGCAGAGGTTATAGGAATTATTTCTAATGGCATTTAAACCGTGCTAAATTAATTGGAGAACCAATTATTGAAAGTCATCTAATACGAGTCATAATTAGTAGGTTACCGTATTATGTAAAGGAGAGAAAAATGTTATTCTACGAATTGTCCATCCTAACGAGAAAAGGAAGATCTTGTATTAGTACGATCTCATCCTAAAAGTTCGAAGATCAATAAGGGATGTAGAAAATTCTTCTTTGTCTGTGAAGGTCCATATGTTGTACATAAGATTGTACATACCAAAGCGTTACTTCTTATGGAACTTTCATCAGGTGTAATTAAAGGATTATATAGTGTCGATCAAATTAAACCCTTCATTTCTAAATAAGTTAATATTTAGTATATGTTACATACGGACGAGCGTTCATAGTTTATTCATGTGAAGTTTTCGTGATAGGTACGGGTTATTTTTAAAAAAATTACAGGAAGTTTAAACAAGTGCTCTACAATAAACTACCGGGAAAGATAACTAAAAGGGGATTTATATGGAAGAAAGTTTTGTTACTAGGTCAGAAAGAATTTTGTATATATTATATTTACTCGGATAGTAGGAACCAAAGGGGATGGTTAATAATTTTAGGGACCATGGGCGTCCAGAGCTATATGGCTCACGAGAACTTAGCAGAGTGCCTTTAATAGAGATTTGTAATAGTGTTAATGTAGAACACACCAAACGGGGCTCTCTCGCTTGTTTGTCCTAAATAAATTGCCATTACCCAACAAACTGTCAGAAGGTAAAGAAAGCCGTGCCGAGATTCTAAAGAAAGTTTTGCTTGATTTCTTCTTGACCTCAGGCATAAATAAAGCATTAGGGAAAAGAACGACGTAAAGTAAATAGTACTATTAGTTATTGTGAGAAACTTATTAGTAATATACATTTTGGAAAGAATAACTCTAGTAAATGAATAAAACTGAAACTAACCTATCACAATTTGAACGCTCTGTCCTAATGTAACAACGTTAAAGAACGTACTAAATTATTATTTACTAGCAACTATTAAATGAAAAAGAGTAATCTCCATATATTCGGTTGTGAATTACCATAATGGCACAATTAAAAGTAAATGATAAATAGTCACAACAATATTGTCATAAAAGGATTGAATCTATCTAAGAGCAAGGACTTTAGATTACGGAAAATGTGAGAAAAATGTATAATATTAAAGTTAAATACTGTATATAGAAGAAGTTTTATTTTCGGTTAAAACCTGACAAACTGAGCTTGTGGGTGGCGTATGTAGTGGGACGCG